>NC_054556.1:1770925-1775925 GCF_017654505.1 Polyodon spathula | reverse complement strand
AGAGGTGGGCAGACAGGACTGTGAGCTCTGCTCAATGGGGAGCGCCTTACCTGGAAGACCTCCAGTTCCTCCAGGGTGATCTCCTGAGCTTCCTGGAGTCCTTTTGTCAGATAGATGGATTTCAGCACCACGCCCGTATCTGTGACAGCAGCAGACACAAACTCAGAGTCACTCTAACGCCAGAGAACACCCTCAGAGCCAGAACTGAACAAACGTTTGTTAACATCATTGTTTAGGGGTATTATTATTAGTCATTGCCTTCTAAACATGCCCCATGGTAAAAGCACAGCAAAGTGTAATGAAGCAAAGTGAAAGCACAGGTAAGCATTGGAAAGAATAATGAGGTACGGTAAAGCATGTTATTAAACATGGCAAACCAGCGGAGCTATGGTACTGCAAATGCTTAGTATAGCCATGGGAAAAGCTGGGGAAACCTGCAAAAACACCCTGCAAAAATACAGTGCTGAACGTCTAAAAGGGTAGACGTATTAGTATTATTGGTGTTAATGCTGTTATAGGAATTACTGATATTAAACAGTCATTTTCTGTGCAGGGTCTATCCGTCATAGCAATCTGTCCTGCCAAAATGTTTTTCTGAATGCCTGGCTGAAGTAAGGTTTTGTTCATCGACACTCTCAGCCCTACAATAAACATAACCTCTGCAGCTTTCCTAATTGGGAGGGTATTTAATGAAATCGTTCAAATCGTTCAACAAAGTAACCCTTTGTTGAGTGTGAACACAGCAAATAGGCGAATTAACCTTCTGTCAGCCCAGGCCTTGCTACTGTCTGGTTATTAACACATAGCGTGTGATTAATCATTTAGGTCTGTAATAGCAGGAGTCGTGGATGAAAAAAGAGGGACAGACCCCAGCATGCCACACGTCACTCTCCCAGGTAACCAGTACCAGTAAATCACAAAACCCAGTGCCCTTCTAAACTAAAGGGAGGCATTTCAAGTGGCCAGTCCAATGATCAGGTATTGTCTTTGCTGTGACTGAGTTTAAAGAATGCTTTGAATTACAATGTAACCTTTTAAATTATTATTTTTTTTTTTTTACTTTCCCTTATGTCTTCATGACATTTGCAATCGTAACGGACAGTTCCTTGCACCACTGCTCAAACAGATCATTCCAAGCTGCTGTAACTTCCAATTTCCTTGTGGAATTTCTACCCGGAACGAGGATGTGGAAGTGGAATGAAAAGTTCCAGCAGCCTCAATAAAGTTGCCGGGTTTTTCCAAAACAGTTCAAAACCCTTTCCAGAGGTCATGCAAAACTACTCAGAACACTTACAAATATAAACGAAAAGGGAAGGTTAATGATCGATCTAATTCATTCATTTCCCAAGTCAGGGGCATCCCAAAACCAGAATCCCCTCTAATTGGTTGTGACAGCACCACTGGGGGTGTAAGTATCTTTGAATCAAGAGCTTGTGTCGGCCGAGAGGAACGCGACGCTCTCTCACCTGTTCCTATGAACATGATGTCATACTGCCCGTCCATGGCCTCCACGCGGTCCACAGTCAGCCTGGAGAACTTGTAGTCCACCCCTATCCTGACCAGCAGAGGGCGTCGATTCACAGGGTACACAGCATCAAACATCAGCGGATGCGTGCGGCTGAAGAAGATGACATCGTCTGGGTATTCGCGAGTCGACCTGTAGTTCCCGTATGTACTGCTGGGGCACTAGGGGGCAGCAGAGAGCAGACCGTGTCAGAGGCTTCAGATATTCGTACCAGGATTAGAAAGGGATTTGCTTGACAAATGTCAGGAAATAACAGCGTCTATTCATCCATGTGTCAAACCAAAAAAATTCCTGGAAAGGATTGTTGAAGGGCAGTTTTCTAAGTCTTTGTTACTGATCAAAGCATCATCTGAAAAGAGACTGCGTGCCACAATCCTTGTGAAATTGCTTGCACCACACACAGTCAGATTTGCAACACAAATCCACTACAATAATCAGAAACTGCAAGTGATTCAAACATGTTTTAGGAATAAATAAGGACTGTTTTCACTTTTTTTTTTTGGGGGTGGGGGGCTTTAATGAACCACTCCCCATTTAAGAAAAAAAACATAGAATAAAAAAAACAAACAAAAAGGAACACTCATCACTGACATTTAGATAAATAGAGGCCGCTATGACTAATTAGCGCAGTTAATTTAGACCGTTAACTTACTGTGCCAGGCCGTGGGAAGGGCACTCTGCCAGTGTACTCCACCCACTTGTACTCCGGACCCTCCTTGTGTGAGAAATGCCCTTTAAACGCTGTCACGATGTCCTCCATTTTATACACACACACCGCCGAGCCGTTCAGCACGTTGCTGGGAAACGAGAGGAAAGTTCAGGGAGTTACACTTTGAAACGACGACCACAGGTTCAGCAGAACCAGAAACAGCAAGGGTGAAATCAGCTCAGCAATTTACTCCCCAGAATTATAGTCATAGTGCCTGACATCTCAAGCCTCCTCGTCTGGCAAGTACGTGGCTCAAGTGGCTGGAATGTATGCAGAAGTTCAGTACAATTATCATAACTGCGTGAAACAACAAAAAATAAAGCAAGCGGGAACTGACGAACAAGTTCCTAATGAATTCCAGGGGGTTGTGATTGCAATAACAGCTATTCTGTTGAAAGACTGGAAAGGTTTGCGTTTCAATAATTGCTCCCTATTTTCTCGTTATACAGAGGCGATGGGGATCTGTGAGCAAGGCAGCCTGGCAGAGCACTTCAATAGGAAATTCACTCCAGCATGATTACTCAGAGAAACTGAAGCACACGCTTCTGGACAAGGCAGCCGGAGTCCCTGCAGAGCGCAGCCAGGAAGCCGTGTGGCTTGGTACAGTAATAATGCGTTCCTCCGCTACACACAGTCAAATCTGAAGGCTGGCCCTCATTCTGATAATTTTACGCGCATTCCTGTGTAAAAAAACAAATCTTGAACAGATAACATGAAACCACTGGTTTTTGCTATTGCTAAGTAATTCTGATGATTCTTTCAATCTATGAGTTTGTTTCTTTGAGTGCGAGGAAGGCGCCACTACATCTCACAATGAAACACTATCCCCTGTATCTAGTCTGGATCTCTTGTAAGGGATGCAGGCATGCTGGTACCCTCTGTGCAGGAATGCTTTTCCGATAGCACTCCCATCAAAGCACACACCACTGAAGCACAGGAATGAAGCAAGACATGAACGCTCCGCCTTAACAGCTGCAAAGCGATCTGATTCACTACCATTATCCGCTTTGACGCAGGTGTGCCATTTCATGAAATATGATTTAATTTCTCTTCTTTCAAGTAAAGACTGTTTATAGTAAGTACGTACTGAAGCTGGAGGTCACCTCATTTCTTTTTAGTTCTGTAGATTTAAGACGATCGCAAGGATTCATGAGACAGGGTCAGCTATATGCATCTTTATAAAACTTTTTTTATATAAACCTTATCAAGCAGCAACATTAGCTCCACTATTCACTTCTTGGACAGCAAAACCCTTCATTGTGCCAAAAAAAATAGCAGCCAAAAACACACCCCAGCTGTCCCAGATTCTTAGACGCCATCTGTTACTTTAAATCCCATCTTTCTAGACCCCAGATCTTATCGCCTCTAGTTTATCTTTATATTAGGCTGCGTTCAGGGCGCAGCGCAGATGAGTTATTTGGGTGGGTGACAGAGGGAATGTGGTAGTAAAGAGTTGAATCATCAGATCAGAATCAGTCAATGAAATAAATCAGAATTATTATTATTATTATTATTTAATACCGCAGCAACTTCCCAAGAACGCTGAGGGGAACCGAAGGTCAGTGGGTGTCCTGCGATCTCACAGTCAAGTCAATCGCCTCTTTACACACAGGAGCTTGACAGCCGATGCTGGTGAGTTACCAACCCCGGGAGGACAAGGGCCAGTCCTGGAAGTGTCAGAATGAGCTCACCGGCCCTCACTAATCCTCGGCCCATGCCATGCTCCCTGTTGAATCCTTTGCACAGCCAGGATTCAAACCTGGACTCCCCTGACCGTATGGCTCACCCTGCAGGCCACACGGTAGTGCCTTTACCAAGGGAGACCATCCAACTGAATTTGAATGGGGGTAATAACCAATAATTTCTCAATCATTTCATAATAACATTAGCTGTATAACAAAAACAAGCACTGAATAAAAGTATCTTATACTGGATTTTTTTAATGCCGATGGTCTCCCAAGCAGCATTCCGTCCTTTTCATCTGGTCTGGAGTTAGTTAAAGGGAAATTAGCCCACATCCACAGACAAGTCTGAGTGAGCAGTAAGCAATGTGTGTCCCAGTGTCAGCGGTAAAAAAGACTAATATGAATCATCAGAATAATTCACTCCAAATTTTTAGCGAGTTAAAAGAACTGCCAGTTGGAATTGTCCCTTCCCAGAGCTTGGATCTGTCCACAGTGGCTGCAACTAGGTTAAAGTTCTCAAAACGCAATGGTTAGGCAAAGCAGGAGAACGTGGAAACATTTGGGCCAAATTTGAGGTCTCAGTTCTGAACCAAAAGTATTTGGAAAAAGATCACCACATAATGTCTTGGATTCAACCACCATATTGTGCACGTCAAGCAGTTATTAGTCGTACAGTTTCCATAGAAAATACAGCGTGGTTTTTCATCGTAAAATGAGACATCTGCTTACAGACTGCTATTAATACCAACAATAACAACAACAAAAATAACAGCGTATCGGGCCCAGGATCAGAAACACGCATGCTAGGTTTTTAAAGTCTCACTATATTTAAAGCAGGAGTTGTGCATTTATCTCATGCCCTTAATCATCACTGTAAATATTTCGGGCCGAGTATGCGGCACCATAATCCCTTCGGGCCGAGCCCTGCAGTGAAAAGCAATGAATGTTTCAACATATCGATAAAAGCACAGTTGCTGGCTGAATTCAGCCCCTGGAATGGACTCCCTTGTAACAGTGTAACAATGTTTTTGTGTAAAGAGTCTATTATTTGATAGCGCGAGGACTGGACCTGTCCGCGTCT
>NC_054556.1:1750925-1765925 GCF_017654505.1 Polyodon spathula | reverse complement strand
TGCAAAAAGACATTGATTCATATTTAACGTGGACATTAGGGCAAGGCTGTTACCTGTATCTGAGCTTCGTTTTGATTAAGTCTCTGTGTAACAATGTAATTATATATGAACCATTGCATGAATTTCTAATACATCTGAGTAAGCATCTATTAATTATACATGCAATTCATATAACTGGTCTGTTCCTGATAACGTTGTCTCTGTTCATTTAATTAGGGTTAGTTTTGGGTGATTAATATGTATATGTGTAGAGTGCATCATACAGTACTGATTGCTTCATATTAATTATAATGCAATTATGCAGTAGCTCCGAAGTAACTGCACTGTAATTAACATAACTTTAAATAAAGTGTTACTAAGCATGCTATATTGAATTGCATTTCAATCACAGCACTACCTGTAACTTCTTGGGAAATAAACAAGCCCCTATCTCAGTCTTACTGCACACCATCACATGTGGGTCAGTTTGAATATGAACAGCCAGGAATGAGCTTCTCAATCCCCCATTGAATACCCCCCCTCCCCCATCCCTCCCTCAGGTCAAGTGATTGATTCTGTTTAGCTTTCAGAGCTTGGATCCCAGGTAAGGACTGTACATGACAACAGACATCTTTCAACCCATCTTCAACTCAGTTATCTAGCAGAGCGTCACCTTCTAGATGTTATGCATGACGGAAGAGGTTTACAAAACACAAGCGCGGTGACCTGTGTCCAGAGCATAGCAGAGCCCAAAGGGTTAAATAAAAAGCCTTCATACAGCACAGAAAAAGCATTTCTGCTGTGACAGTGGAAATTAAACTTGAAAAAAACAAAATGACAATAGTTTAAGGACTCAGAAGTGTCATGCTGTTCCAATGATGTAATAATTATCTCTGAAGGTCTGGGTCTAGGCTCTGGGTTTAGATGTATGCATGTATGAATGCTAAGGCTGTATATCTGAGAATATGTTTGTATTAGAAGATTGCATGCATGCTAGTTAAAAATTGAAAAAATTGTTTGTTACTCATTTTGTTTTCCATTCAGAGACCTTCAACACGATAACAAGCTAATATAATAATAAAGCAGGATTCACCAAGGCTAATCTCTTCTGACTTACAGAGAGCCTTCTTGAAATGCTTTCAATCGGGCATAATTGCTGCCAGTGTTTGTGGCAGGGGGAAGCACAGAACAGCTCTCTGGGCAGCGCCAGTGACAACTAGCTTTAGTGGAGCTACTGTGGAAATATCTGAGTGAGTGAAGCTACAGTGTAAACGACTCTGAGTCTCTCCACCACGTGAGTCTGGAAAGGGCTGGGCCAGGGCCTGCTTCTGATCCAGCTCACTTCCTCTGAGGGACAATTATAGAATTTACTGCAGACCCACAGAACTGGATCCTCTATGCCTTGACAAGCTGGAATTCAGTTTGATCAATAGTTTTGATCAATAGATCAATAGTACCCTTTTAGGGGATTAGAGTCTTCACTGAATAATAAAATCAGCACAGAATGAAGACATTCATTGGTACTCATTTTCTGTTTTTTAGGTCAAATAAACTTTGCTTCATTGCAACAAACATCAATGTATTTTATTATAGTTTTCAGGAAATATTAAGATTGTTGTTCCCTTTTTAACCTTTCTTAACATTTCGTAAAAATCTGTTTTTTGCTCTCCAAGCAAGCAGCCAATTTTGACACAAATTTTTTTTTTTTTTTTGACTGACTGATGTGTAATTACAGAGGTCTGTGTTCTTAGCTAGCCTCAGCCCCAGTGTGTGTGTGTGTGTGTGTGTGTGTGTGTGTGTGTGTGTGTGTGTGTGTGTGTGTGTGAAAGGCGCTATATAAATCCGTACCTTGCAGACGCGTGCCACGCGTGAGTACACCACCTTGCCTCCGCCACTCTCTGCCTCCTGAGCGCGCTCCGTGAAGAACACGTACACCTTGTCATCCTCCTGGTTGTCACTCTCCGAGACGGACGCCACCTTCACGAACTTGGGGTCTGGCGGGGGGCAAGAGACAGCGTAAGAACGACAGCAATGTCTGAAGCAGTTGGAAGGAGACTGCTTGGAATAGTTTACCAGGGGTAACCTCTAAAACAGTGGCTCCCTGACTAGGAACCCCTGGGTCAACACTTACAGAAATGTTGCGCTCCAGAATGACCCTGACAACTAACAAAGCAATGCCCCCAGGTCTGGAATTCAATTCATTGAAGAGAATTTGGTTGGGGTTACTTCTCCCATTTACAATGCACACACATGTACCGTTGTGTAAGGACAAGCATTTACATTTCTGCAGATTCATTTAGGATGGTTTAATGTCTCGTCAAGCTAAGAACGCCTGGTAACTCCTGATCCAAAGCATTGAGAGTTACAATGCATGGAAGTGTTAACAAGGCAATTTACTACTATATTCCTGCTATATTATACATATATAGTAACACACATATTTACAACACAGCAGAAAATTGTCCTCACTAGGATTTTACAGTTCCTTACTATCTCAGCGTTACGTTGGATTTGATTTGATTGGGCAGGATTGTGCACAATAATGCTTCAGACACAGGATCTCTAACTCCTTTGAATTTTCTTAACAGAGCAGAATTCCTGAAGTTTCCTTGGAGCATACCTGCAGGATTCATTAAGGATTTTATTAGCATAGAATTCCATAAATAACTCAGAAGCCGAACTACTTAATAAATCCCTTAGGAAAGCTGCGCTGGCAGGAGTGCACAAGTAGCACAACACGAGACAGCACGCAGATTGTATTGAAACCTCAACGATAGATCTGTAGCTACATCTGTTACTCTTAAAATACTATCCCTTGGTGCCTGTTTGCCCCAGTTTGTGTACAGGTTTAGCTGCAGGAACACATCGTTACTTAAAGGGATGCTGACCAAAGCTTTTCTTGCCTCTTTTTAGTTTAGACCGCTCCTGTTCTGCTGTGCGGAAGATCTGTTGGTTCTTTGCATGCTTTTTCCAGAGAATCAAGGCTACTGATTAAAAATGCTGCACCCTAGCACTGGCACCTAATCATTTCCAATGCTGTAGGTCATGATTGTAATTAGACCACAGGAGTGAATCCGACCCACAGCATGCAGAAAACGATTATCTACCCATGAGATATTCAGCAGAAGAAAAAAAAACTGAAAGTGTTGCCAGTGCTGATAGCAGATTTTACTGCTGAATTATTTCCCTATTACATGACTGCATTCAATCAGTCGGTGTAGATGGTGTAGCACTGTATATATGCATTTAAAATGAAGGTCTTCTAGAATTGTGTGCAGGTTTCTGTCACTTTTGATAACTTAGTGGTGTGTTTCTGTGTCCTCCTCCTTTGTCTGAAAGTTTGACTGCTCAGCATCCTAACTCAGGGAGAGAAAGCGTCTCTTAAAGCGCCGCTGTCTTTTTGGGTTGAATAAAGCACTCACCCTGCAGCCACTTGGAATCATACTGCTCTGTGCGGATCACGTGACGGGCTCCCAGACTCCGGAAGAACGCTGTGTCCCTGCTCATGAAATCCGAGGAAATACCAGCGTAGAGCTCTCCATCTGCAATCAACAAACAACATGCATCAGCAAACACAGTTCCACTGAAACCTGCTTCAATCGGCTGAAGGGTTGGTTATTGGTGAAAGCCTGTCTCAGTTGGTTCGTAAGAGGGTGTGGGATTTTATACTGCTGATTTAGATTTACGGGTAACGCTTTGTTGCATGTTCCATTCGGAATAATGTGTTTGTGCTTAAACTGCTTGGATTATTTCCAACATGGGATGGAACAGCCTAAACACAGACACACAGAGGGCTGCCCTTGGCAAATATCTTCCAAGTAAAAGCTTAATGTGAATCCAACACTGCACCTGAAATAAAACACAGCCAGATTTTATCAGGGAAGCAATCCAAGTTGTCTTAAAAATAACAGGAAGAAGAGGTTTTCACTCTGCAAATTTGTAGTCCGTTTACAGGGTAATTTAGCAGCTAGCAATGCTTTCCCTATGACAACTGTATTCTGGGCACATGACAGACACCCAGGTGCATAAAATCAGAGTCGAGACTTACCCGTGCAATGGAGACAGGCGTGCCCTATAGTTATAGCTGTTCTAGTGTTGCTTAGTTTTTCCTTTTGGTTTCCCAACTAAAAAAGTGAAAGGAAAGACCTCACTTGTCATTGAACATGCATTTACTGAGCTGTGCCACACGCTTTCATCGCAGGTCTTTTTTTCTCACGCTACCATACTTTTCTACCATGCTTCACCACATGGTAGATCCTAAATACAAAACATGAAATATTTTTCGCTTAACTCTAAGTCACTTTACTTGGATGCAATTTGGACCACACAAAATCCCCCAGCCCTGCCAAGATGCGCTTAAAATAAACTGACTCTCCGCCCTGCACTGGCTCCTCTCAGCATCAGTATACTTTTGAAAGCGGTTTGTCAAACACAGAGTCAAGCAAAGATTATCTTAAACAAAATATTACAGCAAGCTCTTGGAAGCCATCCGATTTCCCTGCAGTGAGGGTCAAACCAAGCAGAGGTTACAGTTAATGTATATAAGCACACAGTCAGGCCGTCAATATCTCATTCCTGTTTCTCCGAGCAGCCAGACGGTTTACTGTGCAGAACTCCCTCACAGCCAAATACTCAGCTTTCTGAAATTCATTTCCCTAATGAAACCGTATCGCTGTGTTCATCTTCCAAGCTCCTCGGAAACAAATTGCCCCATCAATCTTGTTTCCTCTCCAATCACAAAGGGAATCTGTTTCCTTAAAAGTAAAAGGGATGCCTTTACTCTGAAGCCAGCGCGGGCGAGAAAGAGCCAACAACGTCAGACTTTCTGCTCATAAACATTTCCTAATAGGGAGAGCCTGCCTGCACTCAATATTCACTGCATTCCGAACCTATTCCTCAGAATCCAAGGAAAACAGACATGGCCAAGGCAGTCGTTACTGGGAGACTGGCATTTGTCAATCCACTAACACAGATTTGTATACGGGATTGTAAAGCTGGTCAGTTTCACATATGACCACAGGGGGAGCCAGTCATGATCAGGACGGATTCGAAGGAGATGCAGTCAATATTCTAATCCTGATGACTGCCTGACAGTGGGCTACTGTCTCAGATAGTAGTATAATGATTGACACACACATGCAAGGCATATCTCTTGACTGTTTATTAACATGTAACTAAACTTTAGCAAACGCTTAAACTGCAATTCAATAGTTATTTATGACACTCAAAACAAAGCATTACCAAAAAGCATTGACTGTAGTGGGAAGATACCCCCTCTATATATAGCCAATAAAACTGAAAAGTATTGAGTTAATGTACAAGAGTTGAATGCCAGGGAGGTTTGTCTGTCTGTATCTGGGTTGAGCTGAGGTTGAACTCCACCGATCTCCAGGCTAGCTGCTGAGCCCTTCCCCCAGTGTGATTGATGTGTGGATCTGTACCGGTGGTCGATCCTCACCTGCAGCACAGCACAGAGCAAACGCTTCCACAGAGAAAACAAAGAAAAGCTAGAGGAAACTGGGAAGACAGAAAACACTCCCGAGGTGTGCTCCAATAAAGTTTCCCAAAAGAACAGCGTAACCAGGAGCGTGCTGCAGCAAAAACATGCTGTGTCTTCCACAGCCATCAGGAAAGACCCTGGAAACGTGCTTTACTCTAGGACTGAGAGCACGGCCAGCCAATCAACCATGAAACAGTCAGACCATGAAAGGGTTAACAGGTTAAATATGCAACGTGTATTTACAAAAAAAGCAGACTTCATCCTATGATACGGCTGTAAGGTTATATATTATATATATATATATATATATATATATATATATATATATATATATATATATATATATATATATATATTGCTGTGCTGTACTGGAAGTAGGAGTATTCGATCTATAGTAAACAACGAGGTAATCTTTAGAAAAAAATATTTCCTGGCCAAAGCTAATGAAAATAGTGATGCTAGGAAGGGCAGCCATGGTGACAGACAGCTACTGTTGAGCTGAAGTAGTAAAAAAGACAGCCACACTCTGCCAGGCCTCCAAAGTAAACAGAGTTTCAGACTTTCATCTGGGACGCACACTCTCACACTGACAGACCCCCTCCCTAAAGAGAAGCTGGCTGATCGGAGAGCACACACTCCTTCACACACACTCTCACACTGACAGACCCCCTCCCTAAAGAGAAGCTGGCTGATCGGAGAGCACACACTCCTTCACACACACTCTCACACTGACAGACCCCCTCCCTAAAGAGAAGCTGGCTGATCGGAGAGCACACACTCCTTCACACACACTCTCACACTGACAGACCCCCTCCCTAAAGAGAAGCTGGCTGATCGGAGAGCACACACTCCTTCACACACACTCTCACACTGACAGACCCCCTCCCTAAAGAGAAGCTGGCTGATCGGAGAGCACACACTCCTTCACACACACTCTCACACTGACAGACCCCCTCCCTAAAGAGAAGCTGGCTGATCGGAGAGCACACACTCCTTCACACACACTCTCACACTGACAGACCCCCTCCCTAAAGAGAAGCTGGCTGATCGGAGAGCACACACTCCTTCACACACACTCTCACACTGACAGACCCCCTCCCTAAAGAGAAGCTGGCTGATCGGAGAGCACACACTCCTTCACACACACTCTCACACTGACAGACCCCCTCCCTAAAGAGAAGCTGGCTGATCGGAGAGCACACACTCCTTCACACACACACTTCACACACACTCCTTCACACACTGACAGACCCCCTCCCTAAAGAGAAGCTGGCTGATCGGAGAGCACACACTCCTTCACACACACTCTCACACTGACAGACCCCCTCCCTAAAGAGAAGCTGGCTGATCGGAGAGCACACACTCCTTCACACACACTCTCACACTGACAGACCCCCTCCCTAAAGAGAAGCTGGCTGATCGGAGAGCACACACTCCTTCACACACACTCTCACACTGACAGACCCCCTCCCTAAAGAGAAGCTGGCTGATCGGAGAGCACACACTCCTTCACACAAACTCTCACACTGACAGACCCCCTCCCTAAAGAGAAGCTGGCTGATCGGAGAGCACACACTCCTTCACACACACTCTCACACTGACAGACCCCCTCCCTAAAGAGAAGCTGGCTGATCGGAGAGCACACACTCCTCCTTCACACACACTCTCACACTGACAGACCCCCTCCCTAAAGAGAAGCTGGCTGATCGGAGAGCACACACTCCTTCACACACACTCTCACACTGACAGACCCCCTCCCTAAAGAGAAGCTGGCTGATCGGAGAGCACACACTCCTTCACACACACTCTCACACTGACAGACCCCCTCCCTAAAGAGAAGCTGGCTGATCGGAGAGCACACACTCCTTCACACACACTCTCACACTGACAGACCCCCTCCCTAAAGAGAAGCTGGCTGATCGGAGAGCACACACTCCTTCACACAAACTCTCACACTGACAGACCCCCTCCCTAAAGAGAAGCTGGCTGATCGGAGAGCACACACTCCTTCACACACACTCTCACACTGACAGACCCCCTCCCTAAAGAGAAGCTGGCTGATCGGAGAGCACACACTCCTTCACACACACTCTCACACTGACAGACCCCCTCCCTAATGAGAAGCTGGCTGATCGGAGAGCACACACTCCTTCGCACACACTCACTCTCTCCCTCACTCCCACTCACCGGTCATGTCGGTGGCTGTCCTCTGTCGCGGGTCGTACGGGCACTTCCCCTTTCCACACTCCGTCTGCCCTGGGCCCAGGACCAGCCTCTCGCTCTGGGGAAAGAACACGGTGAGGTTAGGGAGGGGGAGGAGGAGGGTCACTACAAGGTGGAGCAGAGCAGAATGAATCAATGTGTTTTATACTGTAGGTGGTATCGCCTGAATCAAACACTGCAAACATGCACTGGGTCTGTATTACACCACCCCTTCATTGTAATGATAGAAAGGAGCTCTTAACTGCACAGTTTCTCATGAATACGGTAATTAGCGACCATTCAAATACTTTATTAATAACAGGTGCTAACAAAGCCATTATTAAGGATCACAGGAGTACTGTAACTGCACCTGGATGTCAAGGAGTATATTCATTACAGCACAAACAACCTGATCAGTTTAGCTTTTTTCTTGTTGTTGTTCTGAAAGCTAATTGACACAGTCTAGACTGAAATGCTTTTGGCTTGTAATGAAACGCATTGAAAATGTGAGCAATGGGAGTTCTTCAAGTCAATGCCATTTATCAACGCTCTGAATTAAGCACCCACATTTGCTTTCCATAACTTATGGCAGGCCGGCCACTTCAGAGGAAACAGAACAAGTGAACACCCATTGCATGTTTAAAGTTACTGGCAATCTGTGACTGTGACCGATGTCTAGTTCTGACTGGGGATTTAGGGTTACAGTACCTACACTGGCTGTGCAAAACTAGGGAATGTACTGTCCTGTAGATCAAAGAGACAAGTCTGAAAGTCTGAAAAGTTTGCATGTGATTGTGTGACGTGTCATGTCCACTAGATCTGATAAAACAGTAGGCTCTCAATAACATTAGCCTGGAGCAACGTGCCTCATCCAGACAGACTCCAGGGTGCTCCTGAAGAGGCACCCTTTACAGAAACCCTGCATAGAAACCGTGCCCACTGGACTACACGTGGACAACCTGTGGCTTTGGTAACAGGTCATTCAAACTGTACTGGCTAGCAAGAGGCCAATTACAGTATGTTCAAGACCAGACCCGTGAAACTAGCCCATGGATAAAATGAAATATATCAAAATAATCATGATCTAAATGTGTCTCTAACCTCTGATAACAAGGCGCAGAGAGCTGGCCTGTCTTGTTCTGCATGTTCAGATGAGTTAAGGAGGTGTTTGTTTGTTTTCTAAACAGAAAGGCTTTGCGATCGGGTTTGATGTTCAGAATTTGTGATCCGGTTATTGAAGCCAGCGGTATGTACAATATCGGGGATCTCTCTGAAATCTCGAGCATTGAAAGATAATTATCAAACACAGATGGGGTTTGGGTTTATTCCAGATCTCTGGACACTTCAGAACACACACAACAAACCCCCTTGTTCTTGTTCTTCACACGGCAGTGAGAAGATGGATTCAAGGTCTATGAGTTTATTTATTGGCACGTGAAGGTGCACAGTGAGCCAAGGCTAGGGGCAAGGCAGTTTCAGAGCAGGCAGAGAGAGCAGGCTAATGTGTTTTTGTGATTGGATCATTTTTATAAATGCTGCGACAAGGAGAGAATGAATCTGAGCTGTAAATCTCCCTCCCGACCTGTGAGAGCGCTGCGCTCGAGTGCAGGTAGGACCTGAAGCTGTTGCACTGTCCGGTGCACTCCTCGTGGTCAGCTCTGCAGTGTGCACTGATTGGTTAGATTTTGGTTCCGGGTACACTGATTGGCAGTGCTGACTGTGAGGAGGAGCCTGGCTGTACATAGGGGAGTAGTTTTGGGGCGCTCGCGCTCGAGTGTTGGGCCACACTGTGTTGCCTGTGTTTTTGCAGCCGGCGTTGTGCTTACATCATTTCAGACTACGAGGAGAGACGTGAAGGATCAGCGCAGAGATACACACTCTGTAGAGAAGCTGCTGACTGAGGACCCCTGTGCCGTGCTGCTGACCCTGTTGTCCCAGCTGTGTGAAAGACTCTTTATTTTGGAGCGTGTGAAAGTGTTCAGGACTTGTTTGTTTTTTATTTCTATTTTCAGCTTCACCGTCGCTGGTTCTGTTCAGGCATGTTTATTTTTGCTTGCCTGTAATAATAAAAGGCACCCACAGGAGGCATTATTCTGCATGTCCTGTTGTTGACGTCGTTCTTGTGCAACCACTCCCCACATGCTGACAATGCCAATAAATGTTACTCCACTTTCTTCAACTGAGAACTAAATAATATGTTCAATGGAAAATGTTAATTCTGTTCCTGTATTTAGTGGACAATACTTAGCAAAAGAAGAGCAGCTTTGCATGGGTCTGAGCCGGGAATATCACTCTTCTTCTTCTTTTCTTCTTCTTCTTCTTCTTCTTTTTCTTCTGTCATTTTCAGTGACTGGTGTCTCAGAAGCATAAAGCCCCTCCCCCTGTGACCTCAGCAGAGCTCTCAGAATCATGTGTAACACGAGGTACACCACAGTGTAACCATAATCCTGTCCCCCTGCAACACACTTCAAGAGTGGATATGATTATATTACCAGACTCCAGAATGAATGACGATCACACAGAGGATGTAATTTAGCGTTTGCAGTTCCGGAGGGAGATGAAGAGAACACCTCACTGTGTCTACTCACACTGCGCCTGAGCAGAAGATTGAAGTCTAACACTTCATACTATGCACTTTGTTTTTTAGAGATACAGTGTGTAGTCAGAGTGGATAATAACATTTTAAAAAGTGTTGCCTCTGTCAGAGAGTTAGCTTTATTTAGTTTTCTATTTCAAAAGTGATTTTTCATTTTTTTTTCGATGGGGTGTTACTAAACCACAAGGTCAGTCCACCAAGGTTACAGCAGCTGCAGAAGAGCGGCCGTGCCGGTCTCTGATTGGCTGTAGATGATGCATGCACAGTGTTAAACAGGACGCCGTGACATCACCGCTCAGTCTGTAGTGGCTGAGGACATTCAGCCCGAGTGAAACAGTGCCAGAGAGTTAAATAAAACAGCACAGCAATTAAAAAGGAAAGCGGATTAAACTGTTGAAGGACTATGGTGCAGACTCCAGTTTTTATTTGTCACTAACTCTTATACTTCATACAGTATATGACATCAAATATACTGTACAGATTATGATATATGTAATTATAGTTTGTGTCGAGAGTACTGGTGTTGAATATGAAACAGTAAGTAAACACTACACCTCACAGTAGTTTTGTATAACAATTCATATTCAATTCTGATGTGGGAATCTGTCCTGCATTCATTCAAACCACACAACAGAATGGGATGAACTACAGTAGGGTTGGTTCTTTCATCTCAGCAAGAAGTGGCACAGCACGTTGGACTGTGTACCAGAAGACCAGGGTTCGATTCTATATCATGATATAAGGAGGAGGCTGCCGTCGTCTTCTAACACTGGTTTAAATTGTTTCTAGACAAAATTCTGAATGAAAAAGCAAAATTTTAAAAATTTTTTTTAAAAAATACAGAAATGAAAACAATAAATAATAATAATAATTTGCAGCTTAAACAAATAGAGTCCTGCAGAATATTTCCTCCCATTGAGTCTGTCCCACAGCCTGAAGTGGGATTACCGCAGATGTATTCAGTGTGTTGTGTTCATCCCTGACCACGGCATACATCAGTCCTCTGTGCCTCTTATCCTCACCATAGCATATTACAAGCAATTCATAAAAATGATGAGCTGGAACGAGAACACAAGTGGCCCGTTTTAAAAAGGCTTTTCAAGGCACAGGATCAGAGCTTTCAGTCCAGGGCTGGAGATTCTTAAAATCAAGGATAATAATAACAGAAGAATAAACGCTGGGAAAATGCGGTGAAAATCTGAGAATGATTCGCTTTGATTATTTAATCAACATGTCTTTCTCTATTCTCAGCATCCTAACAAGGCGCAGATCTGAAGAAAGCAGTAAGAAGGATCCATGCAGTCCACAGCGCCATGGCTTAGACAGCCCCCTGTAGCAGGATATTTAACTTCAAAGTGTGAGCGTAGAATTCCAACATCTGTGCTCTTCTGTAATGCAGAGCTTGGTCAAGGAACTGGATTAAAAACATACACCAGTACAGTGCGTCGTGCGGCTCCTTCGACACACAACAGCCTGGGTTTTACTGCCCTTGACCTCAAGACTGAATCTAGAAAACTGCTTCCTTGTGGCACGGTAAATAAATAAATAAATAAATAAGAAAGGATAGGAAGACAGGAATCTCATTGTGGCTGGTTTGAGAGGCCTCCTAGCACCCAGCCCTATAATACAGGACCTTTTCAAGGAGCGCATGGTCCAGACTGGTGACTGATCTGAGTTAGCAACGGAAACAATCGTATTTACAGTTCTATTGCAGGGACATTCCTATGTGTTCTGTGCACAAATCTAGCTGGCAGGGGTGGGGTTGCTCTATGTGTCTATGGCAGTCTGGTCACTTGGGCTGTGCAAAACGGCAGAGGTTTGCCATGCAGTGGCGGAGGGAGGTGGTGTGGCTATGGATGGCGGTGCTTACCCGGTCGAAGAGGGCAGTGTGGATGTAGGCACAGCGCGGGTGGAAGGCTCCCGTCCCGCACACATACAGGTGGGTCTGGTTATAGAGGTGAAGGACCCGCAGGAAATTGGCACAGTCCAGCTGTTGAAGCAAAACCATGAATACACAAACACACATATATATAATTCAGGGTTATATTTATAATTCAGGGATTGTGTTTGAGGTCCCTGTTCACAAAGCTTTAAAGGTTATTTTAAGGATTTTTTAAAAGCCCATTTTGATCATAAAACCTGTTTTCAGCCGTTTCAGAGCAGGTGTATTAGTTTATATTTGTCTTTCAAAGCATCATTTAACCGAACAGAATCTCCAAAAAATAATTCCTTTAATAAGTGATGTGAATATTAGATGCCTCAGTCCTTGTCACCAGTGATAATGAATGAAAATATGTACAAACCTCTGGATCTTTCCCTGCCATCTTACACTCCTCAATGCGGTCAGAAGTTGCTGGCCAGTAGAGCTGTGGACACAGGAAGATTAATTAATGCACCTGCATATCAGTCAGATTAAACATTTGTGCAATGAATCTCCTCCTAGCGGCTGATGAGTTAATAATAATGGCTTTAGCATAAGAGAAGTGAATTGGCATCTCAGCCCACTGAATTGAATGGAAAGACAAGGGTTGGACGTGAACCACAAACCAATGGTTCAAAGAAGAACATCTTACCGTTCAGCTAAAGAGCCAGCTCTGCAGTGGAGAGGTGAGTGCGTGGGTAATGCTGATGTCAGTACTATTAACTCTTCAGCCACTAGGAGGAGAGTCATTACACTGCATGCTGGCATTTCTCAGCCTTACTGAAATAGAGAGGTCGATGCCCTGCCATTGAGGCGCACTGTGTGGCTCGTCTAATTAATCCATAAAAGGGGTGTTAACCTCTTGACTCTGACCATTTGTGACACGTCTGCCTGCCCAGACCCAAGCAACAACAACAAAGGTGTCATCAGACAGCCCTCTTCATCAAGCCAGCAACTCCCCCTCCCTCCTCCAGTTATAAAACACACCCATTCTTCACTCAAGAACCTCTTGGGTTGCTACAGTGAGCCATACTGCTCTGCTTTAGTTCTTGTACACGGATAAGAACGATGCACGCCTCCACTACCATTCGTTGTATCATGATATAAAAGTGTCTTGATGATGAATCGCTACACCCCCAGTAATCAATAAACAAATCAACAGGGGGTGGAAAACGTCAGCAGGATTGTAGCGCGCTCAAGGGAGGCGTTGTTCCAATCCACCATCTGTTTAACTGGTTAAAATAGAATAGGTTTTGGAAGAACAGTGGCTGAATACCTCACACAGTGGAGACAGTGGGGGGGATTCCACACAGAACGAGGGCTGGGCAGGCACACAGAGGAATGCCATCACCACAGCTGAACTCGGCTAGGAATGATAACTACAGCCACCCAGTGCAGAGGAAGAAGAGCCCAAGCAGAGAGGGATAACACAGAGAGCTTGTTATCATAGCAGAGGGAGGTACAGACTAATCCTTTGTCAATGTATTAGGGGGACAAGTCAGCTACCAGAGCAGGATAGCAGGGTGCTGGGTTTCTCCTCTCAGACAGCTCTGTAATTGAATTACCTCTGACTGGTCTTCCTCTGAAGATGCAATGTGTTTGTTCAGCTGCCTGCCCTGAGCAGCCCGTTCCAAGTGTTGTCTCTTTAAATGCCTGTGTATTGTTAGTTAGTGTATTGCTCACTTTGAACATCGCCCTGCGAAAACATTCCGGCAGGAAGCAGAATGGAATATTTTGGAAGAGCGGGGGTCTGGAGGCCTGGCTGCACTCCATAGCCCATTCCCTGAGCAACTGGGAAAGTTAGGCTACCGGTAGTGTGCTGTCCACCCTGGCTTCTGAAAGGGTCTTTAGGGGGCAGATGTGGAACCGTACTAGAGTCTTTCGCACAAACCCTAACCCTAACCTTAATTAAGATTAGGGTTTGGGCTTTTTAAAAATATAAACTCAGCATTCGAATTCTCTCAGCTGACCCATCGCTGAAAATCCTGGCCTGTCTTTCTGCACCCATGCCCTTTAAGGAAAACCCATATAAAGATAATAGTACCATCCACAAGCACTATGGCTTCCTATAGTATTTCCTGTAGTATATCATTTGAACTGCACTATATTTTGTATGGGTGTATTAACTCGGTAAATGCCCCACTTTAGCTATGGGTAACCCATATTTGCATGGCATAAATAGTTATTTAATTGCTATGCAATTACCAGTTTAACTGACCCTTACTATAACAGGAATAGCCAATAGAACATGTCATGTGTAAGCTGCAGGAGCCATAAACCTCTGTGATAACACTATGTAACACAGTTTTTGTTCCTGGGTAGTAAGTGTTATTTCCTAATTGCTTATGCCTCAAAAGTATAGAAAATGGCTATTATTCCCCACAAACTTTGCTTTTGTGACCAAGACAGTGATATTTCGAAATATCACTATTTCCAATGAGAAAACGGGCAAATTTGTGTCTTTTCGTTCACATAAAGTCAGAAAAAAACAACATATGAATCCAAATTAATATGTATTTATACTAAAGTATTACAAAAATGACTACAAAAGATTTAGAAGTGAGTAGTTTTTCCAGATTTAAATACAGTATAATCGTAAATCTGGAAAAACTACTCACTTCTAAATCTTTTGTAGTCATTTTTGTATTACTTTAGTATAAATACATGTTAATTTGGATTCATATGTTGTTTTTTTCTGACTTTATGTGAACGAAAAGACACACATTTGCCCGTTTTCCCATTGGAAATAGTGATATTTTGAAATGTACCTGTCCTGGTCACAAAAGCAAAGTTTGTGGGGAA
>NC_054556.1:1730925-1745925 GCF_017654505.1 Polyodon spathula | reverse complement strand
CCAAACCATCTTAACCAACTACTACAGTATATAAAATACACCCCCCCATCCAAACCATCTTAACCAACTACTACAGTATATAAAATACACCCCCCCCATCCAAACCATCTTAACCAACTACTACAGTATATAAAATACACCCCCCCCCCCATCCAAACCATCTTAACCAACTACTACAGTATATAAAATACACCCCCCCCATCCAAACCATCTTAACCAACTACTACAGTATATAAAATACACCCCCCCCCCATCCAAACCATCTTAACCAACTACTACAGTATATAAAATACACCCCCCCATCCAAACCATCTTAACCAACTACTACAGTATATAAAATACACCCCCCCACCCCCCCCATCCAAACCATCTTAACCAACTACTACAGTATATAAAATACACCCCCCCATCCAAACCATCTTAACCAACTACTACAGTATATAAAATACACCCCCCCATCCAAACCATCTTAACCAACTACTACAGTATATAAAATACACCCCCCCATCCAAACCATCTTAACTAACTACTACAGTATATAAAATACACCCCCCCATCCAAACCATCTTAACCAACTACTACAGTATATAAAATACACCCCCCCCATCCAAACCATCTTAACCAACCACTACAGTATATAAAATACACCCCCCCATCCAAACCATCTTAACCAACTACTACAGTATATAAAATACCCCCCCCATCCAAACCATCTTAACCAACTACTACAGTATATAAAATACACCCCCCCCCATCCAAACCATCTTAACCAACTACTACAGTATATAAAATACACCCCCCCATCCAAACCATCTTAACCAACTACTACAGTATATAAAATACACCCCCCCATCCAAACCATCTTAACCAACTACTACAGTATATAAAATACACCCCCCCATCCAAACCATCTTAACCAACTACTACAGTATATAAAATACACCCCCCCATCCAAACCATCTTAACCAACTACTACAGTATATAAAATACACCCCCCCATCCAAACCATCTTAACCAACTACTACAGTATATAAAATACACCCCCCCATCCAAACCATCTTAACCAACTACTACAGTATATAAAATACACCCCCCCATCCAAACCATCTTAACCAACTACTACAGTATATAAAATACACCCCCCCATCCAAACCATCTTAACCAACTACTACAGTATATAAAATACACCCCCCCATCCAAACCATCTTAACCAACTACTACAGTATATAAAATACACCCCCCCATCCAAACCATCTTAACCAACTACTACAGTATATAAAATACACACCCCCCCCCATCCAAACCATCTTAACCAACTACTACAGTATATAAAATACCCCCCCCATCCAAACCATCTTAACCAACTACTACAGTATATAAAATACACCCCCCCATCCAAACCATCTTAACCAACTACTACAGTATATAAAATACACCCCCCCATCCAAACCATCTTAACCAACTACTACAGTATATAAAATACACCCCCCCATCCAAACCATCTTAACCAACTACTACAGTATATAAAATACACCCCCCCATCCAAACCATCTTAACCAACTACTACAGTATATAAAATACACCCCCCCATCCAAACCATCTTAACCAACTACTACAGTATATAAAATACACCCCCCCATCCAAACCATCTTAACCAACTACTACAGTATATAAAATACACCATCCCCCCAGTATATAAAATACACCCCCCCATCCAAACCATCTTAACCAACTACTACAGTATATAAAATACACCCCCCCATCCAAACCATCTTAACCAACTACTACAGTATATAAAATACACCCCCCCATCCAAACCATCTTAACTAACTACTACAGTATATAAAATACACCCCCCCCCCCATCCAAACCATCTTAACCAACTACTACAGTATATAAAATACACCCCCCCATCCAAACCATCTTAACCAACTACTACAGTATATAAAATACACCCCCCCATCCAAACCATCTTAACCAACTACTACAGTATATAAAATACACAGTATATAAAATACCCCCCCCATCCAAACCATCTTAACCAACTACTACAGTATATAAAATACACCCCCCCCCCATCCAAACCATCTTAACCAACTACTACAGTATATAAACTACCCCCTCCCCCCCAAATTCCAAGCAGCACCGCTGGGAGAGAAGCATCCAGCTCTATTACCCAACAAATTAAGAGTGATTTGGGCCCAATTAGCGCTCCCCAGTGCTGGGTGGGAGAGGTTATCTGTGATCTCCCAGTAGAGGGGTCCCGCGCTGAGGCTGGCTGTCCCAGGGCACAGCTGTTTAGCGACTTCCCAAACAACAGCAACACCAGATGCTCAGCAGAGCCACAGTCTGAATTATCAGCCAGTGTGCAGGTCCTGGTGACGCAGTGGCTTCCTGCACAAACCCGGGTTCAAGTCGCAGATGAAATTAGTTTAAAATGATCACATCTTAGCCCTAGTAGCTCAAAGTTTCTTTTCAGTCAGTTTCCGGCTTTGGTACGCCAGCATGGCACCCCAGATGAGAGGAAAATATTCTTCCAATGTGCTTTTAAAACACTCAATGCAGAAGTTATTCATCGTTGATTGATACTCAGTTGTAAATAAGAGAGGGAAGGGCAGCTTTTCATGTTTTGAAATCAACACGTTAATGAAAGGATTAACTGAATATCTGCTGATAACAAAATACCTCTGAAAGGCAAGTCCGAGTTTTTGCACACCACTGCTGTACACTGAACACACCTTTTATTATTAGTCTGTAGCGTGAAACCAAACAAAAAAGTTTCAGAACAATACAGGCTGTGCCTACCTTCTTGAGCCCATGGCTGATGTTGTCCAGATTCGTGGACACCAGGTGGTCCTTGGTGGCAGCATACAGCTTCCTGCTGTCTTCGTCAACGATGATGGAGTGCAAATCCCCAGCACTGAAGGGCAGAGGCACCATCCTGCCATTGCGCACCAGCTCTGCAGAGACACACGACCACAGACACTGAGCGAGGGGGCGGGGGAATTCAGAGAACCTACTGGTTCAGAAAAACACATTTCTATAGGATACCACATACATTTTACCCTTATTTCTGTAAAATGACCAAGATTAGATAGCCCTGGCAGAAAGAAAGTTTACTGAAGTTTACAAAATGCAATCAAGAGATGGCGACCCCAGGGACCGGTCTTGCTGAATCAAGAAGAAACCCCACCAGTACATTTTAAGCACATTTCCTTGTGCATTCTACAGTCCACTGTGATTTGTCTACACCCATGCTGGGATGCAACAAAATTAGTGCAGGAAATGATGTTATAAATATAGGACCTTTCTGGAAAGCATAAATGCTTTGCCTTCGGGCTCATTTACCCAGGAATGAGCACCCCACCATTAATCACTGTCACCCGGGACCTGAATGAACTCGTTGGCCTTGTAGGGATAGAGAGAGGGTGCTGAGGGCAATGGTCAGGGCAGTGTGTTCATCGAGAATGGATTCCAGAACAGGATTCGACACACCCAAGATGATGTATTGCTTTTTCCACTTTGACAGCGCTGCAGACTGATGTCCCCTAATTATGACCGGAACAGGTGTCACGTAACGAACACTGGATTCAAACAAGAATTGACAAGGCCCCTCTGGGTACATGTGACAAGGCAGACACATTCTCAATGACAAATTAGCAGGCTGCTTGCATCTATTCCCCAATCTGAGTTTTATTGGCTCGTTCTCATTAACAACAGGCATGGGAACAGTGCATGCACCTGTAATGGGGTCTGGTCAGCAGAGCCCTCTCTGGAGGCTGGCTTCTTTAACTGCTCGGTGCAGACAGAGCAAATGAGAAAGCTGGCCCGTCTCAAAGCTATTGGTCCAGTGTGAGGCTCGCACCAGTTTGTATAAAATACACCACTCCAATTCCATGCCACTGCATAGTTATAAGATCAGGCTATTTGTGTTCTGCATTATAACCAGAATGAAAGTGCAAGTCGAATGGCATTAAGGGTCAAATGGCACCACCACCATGCTGCGTTGTGACACGTTCTATGGTATAAAGGGCTGTCTGATAAGTGGGAACACTGTGAAAATACGTTTCCCAGGCTTTCAGTTGGTGCTTTTACTGCGGCAGACTTTTATAAGGGAAAGCAATGACATCATGACAAGGATCCTTGCATCTTGACGGCTGACACAGCTCAGATAGCGACGTCGTAGGTGGCAGGACCCTCCCCAGCTCCGGCTCCCTCGGTGACAGTCAGGGTCAATGCTCCTTGATACACGGGAACTGGAAAAATTAAGTATGAACCAGCTGGAACCATTCAGAGACACAAACTACCCCAATAAACAGAGAAACGCTGGCCAGACACTCTGCAGAACCCCTCACTCCCCTCCACACGCTGACACTGGGGTCCCAGGATTGACTCTGCAGAGCCTCTGAACACACGCTCTCACACCCCTCACTCCCCTCCACACGCTGACACTGGGGTCCCAGGATTGAACGGTACTCTTCACCTAAAGACCTTGTGTGCGAGTAGTTCGTCCTGGGTGTAGTGAGTCCCCCCACTCCATGTGCGACTGTCGAACCTCAGTGTCCTAACTATGATACGCTCTCGGACTACTTAGACTTGTGTGCGCCACCGCAGTGACACCCTTGCAAGTACTGTGACCCAGAGTCCTCTCACCTGGTGGACGGTCCTTCCCCTGACCCTTTACAGCTGAGACCCACTGAGTGTCTCCAGTTGGTTCTGGGTTGACAGGGGAGGAACACGCCGACCTGTGACCCCACTCCTCCCCTGCTGAGACACTCCCCGACCGGAGACATCTTACCACGCGCTTGTTCTGGGGACTTGAGAGTGGCGTGTGGACTGTGCGAACTTCCTTGACCCCCAGGCTACTACTAGGGGATACACGCTCTCACAGACCCTCACTCCCCTCCACACGCTGACACTGGGGTCCCAGGATTGACTCTGCAGAGCCTCTGAACACACGCTCTCACAGACCCCTCACTCCCCTCCACACGCTGACACTGGGGTCCCAGGATTGACTCTGCAGAGCCTCTGAACACACGCTCTCACAGACCCCTCACTCCCCTCCACACGCTGACACTGGGGTCCCAGGATTGACTCTGCAGAGCCTCTGAACACACGCTCTCACAGACCCATCACTCCCCTCCGCACGCTGACACTGGGGTCCCAGGATTGACTCTGCAGAGCCTCTGAACACACGCTCTCACAGACCCCTCACTCCCCTCCGCACGCTGACACTGGGGTCCCAGGATTGACTCTGCAGAGCCTCTGAACACACGCTCTCACAGACCCCTCACTCCCCTCCACACGCTGACACTGGGGTCCCAGGATTGACCAGGGTCCCGCAGCATCCCCCTAGCAATAGGTCCACTACATTCTTCACACATCACCAGCGACACTCCCCAAAACTCCTGGAGCGCCTTTTTAAATCGGACTCATTTTGGCTGACCTTGGCATTGGTGCAACAGCAACCCCGAAGAATGGCAAAAGCAATATAAAATAAACCCTAATATATCTGTCCAGCTTTACTTAAAACAGCACAGGCTGGCATGATTAATCAAATACATTGAAATACAAAAGACATTTCCTACAGTTTCTTTGTTCTGGATGTATCTGATACTATTAATATACACTGTATAAGTCAAGCATTTTTTTTTCCAATGAATTTGATACAGTGCACACGGTGTCTGTGGAAGATTAAAACAAAACTAAAAAGATTTTGCATGGGAAGGAAATCACAAGGAGCTATTTAGTTTCAGCAGAAATGAGGAAAACTTCCGATCCTGTTAATAACCTTGACTGTCTGGAAGACCAGGACCCCCTTGATGGCTACAAAAGGAATATCAGGTAGCGGGAAGAGATTATCATGGTGGTTTAAATAAATATATATATATAAATATGTTTTCCTGTGAATGCAAGATTTTCCAGTGTCTAGACTGCAAACTCCCCCGAGCATGAAGACTCTGCTGCTTGTTTTTGGGGCACACCCAGCTACACCCACACTTTAATTATACTGAAAGAGACTCTTGAGAGCACAGGGACACCATGCCGCACACATTCCCCATGCAGGGTAGCTGTGAGATGGAGCAGGTGGTCCAGGGCCCTGTCCAGACAGACACCGGCAGGATATTGGAGTTCCATTCACTGCTGGCTTGTTGTAACAAGGCTTTGTCACCTCATTCATGCAGCCCCCTGCCAGGACAGTTCTTACATTAAGACAAGGGGATCCCAGTGATCAACAGCAGTCACAACCCTGGATTCAGGACTTGCTTTATTCTCTAAACTCCCCGTGGTGGAACGCCTTGACTCTCAGCTGCAAGACTGCAAAGCACTGGGTATCACAGAGCCGTGCTGCCACTCAGTCCCTCCCCGAGTCAGAACATTGATAGAAAAGAACATTCCAAACATTTGGAATGGAATTCTGTGTTCCATTTACTCCAGTGCTAGCAGCAGCAACAGCAGCAGCATCAAGCACAACACAGGATGCTGCACGGTGCTTGAGTTTGAATACCGGTAACCGCTGTGAACTCATGCATGCTTGACGACTATTTGGGGGGAATCTGTGTATAAATCAGCAAAGGCCAACAGTGGGTTCCCATTCCACTATAAAAGCACAAATGTAGCTTTGTGAGCCCTGGCAGGATGGCTGTGGTGTTGGGTTTCCAACGTGCTGAGAGACACTGGAATGACAGGAGTGGAAGGAAGCATACGTTACACCACAAAGGGAGGACTCTTTTCAGACACGATTACCACTAAATGGTTTTGTGTTTGATTTTTGTTGGTGTGGCCCTGTAAGCTGAAGGCAGCCGCAGGCATGACCTGACGTCCGGATTACAGAGTGAAATATTTGAGCAAGGCGACGGGTTGAAGCATTGCAGCATCTGGCTGGCTCCTGATCAAGACATAAGCATTGCAGGGCCAATTAAATTAATACAAGGGCATGTGCACATCTAAATCATGCCTGTCTCCAGGGACAAAGACAGCAGTGATTAGCCATGCTAATAATACACATGTAGAATGAAATGAAATGTTACACAGCATTAGCCAAGAATTTATAAAGGTTAGGCTCGCGTATGGTACCTTGATTAAAATGATAGCAGGTGTTTGAGAAGAAACCCTTCCCTTTCATATCATGGATATCTTGAAGCACCGCTGTAAACAAGGGTGAAACAAGACTTGTATTTTCCAAGTACCTTTAAGAAGTATTGGTCAGCCAGCATTAAAATAAATCCATGCATTAATGTGTTCATTTAAAACAAAGCTGCCTGTCCCTCACCTTTACAATTGAGTACCAATGAGTGGCAGTTAACTTGCGCGCTTTTTAAAAGCTGACTGGAAGTGAATCTCTTGATGGAAGGGGGATTTGCTCTCGTGGGCTGCTACAATAGCTTGTCTTGTCCTGCTTGCTTTCGGAATGCTACCCGGTGACATCAAATGACATCATTAAGGAGCCGGGACAGACTGCAGCGGATATCGGCTTTCCTGTTTACTCCCCGGCACACAACCTCTGGACCTAATGAGCTGCCCTCGCGGAAACCTCCCTGCAGCCAGATCAAAGACAGGGCCAGCCACCTTTAACCCCGGGCCGGAGCTCTGGAGCTACCAGGGGGCATTAAAATAACTACTGCATTGAGCTAACTGCAGACTAGCGCTTGTTCCATTGCGGGACTTTTAACCCTGAGCATAGCGCTCATCTATTTTTACAGCATGCAAACCTAAACTACACTCATTTACAAAAGCTCATTATGAATGAATTAGCGTCCTGACCAAGTCGAGTTCGAGACCTGATGTTTGAATGAAACGCTCGTCTACCAGACTAGGACATGGCTGCAGTTTTACATTTTGAAAAACGCGTTCCGGATTCACATCAGTGTTTACATGTAACCCCCCGAAAGAGAAACCAAGGCAATCAGTTGTCGCTCATGCTGAGCTGTAGTGCTGAAGCTCTGAGAACAGGACAAGCATCCCCAGCTGAAAGCCAAAGAAGGGAACAATGGGGGGTTAATGAGCACACTCATTATCCCTGACCCTGCCTTCAATGGCCTGCCATTTCCATTGCCCTATTGCTTGAACTCACCCAGCTGTTATACTGTTTCCCAGTTTAACAGTAACCAGACCGTCATCAACCTGTGATCCTTTCCAGCAACACTTTATCAATGTATTTGAAATGTACTTTGCAATACGTTTTATGTTATGTTATGCTATATGTTTTGCTATATGCTAGTTCTATATTGTTTAATTCATGCAGTATAGTGTATAGTATATATTGCACAGACCCTGATTAGCACTAGTTTTGGATTACCTTACTTAAAATAAGATGATCTAAGATTAGTGATACCTGGTGAAACGAAGCAGCAATGTAATATTCTGCACACTGTGTGAATGAAAGAATGTTGTTTCTCTGTGTCTCTGTCCTCACCTGATTCTAATCTGTGACTGGTTACAGTATTTAACATTTTCCATCTCAGGGTTATTAATGCTTGTTTCCTATTCTTAACAACAGCGATATCATTTACAGACATGCCGCAATCAAAGAGTCTACTGAAAAGACAAGCTGTCTCTCATCTCAATTATAGTAATGGCTCTATTTACAAGACATTGGCAGAAGTGAGTCTTGTGGACTTCATCAAAGCACTGTAAATCAAAGTAATCCACTATGAGAAGGATGGTGTAGCATTACATTGACGTAGCCCACAAAATCAATATCTGTGAGAGCCTTGTAAACACAGCCGGCATTCAGCAAGGCTGTGATGCAGTGCGGGACTGGATTACTGCTCTTGGGCTTTGCTCTGGTGAAAAGTTTGAGACACTCCCTTTTAAATAATAATAATTATAATAGTGTACTATAAAACAAGAAGAATAACTTAGGGTGATAAACTCAAACGCCTGTCTTGAAAATAGAAGCCATATATATATATATATATATATCTATATATATATATATATCATATGGATTAGCTTCGACTATGTGGAATCCTGTTAGGAACGGCCTTCGACCTGTGAGATATTGTTAGGATGACTGTATCTGTGAGTTAGTGTCTGAAACAAGCATGCAAAGTTTGGAGCACAATCTCTGTAAATCTATCAGTCAAATACACACAGGGGGATTAAAAGGTGATTGGAAAGTGTGTGTTCCTAATAAAGTGGCCACACCTTCATTCCTCAGGACCGATCTGCCTGCACTGTGCATGCTGACTGACTTCATGACGCTATCCCCTATCAGTCACACGACAAGACGGGTGACACAGTGGAGGCTGATTCCCCTGTGTCAGTCTATGAGCACACCCGTAACCTGGCCATTCAAACCCTGCTAAAGCTTTGCATGTAACCATGTTGTGGCCAGCTAACAAACAGCTATCTGCACTGACAGTACTTCATTCTCACAATGAAATCCATTACTAACCCTCTTCTCTTCCCTTTTACAGCCGCAGGGAGCTCGGTCTGCGTGTTTTTTTGCAAACCAGCGCAGCGTTTCAGAGGAGTAAACATTTATGTTCAGTTAATCGGCCAGATGCTTCCCTGGGAATGCTGGGTTTCAGAGCCACATAGGAGTAGATATTTCAAGGGCTGCGTTCCTCCTTCAACCACCCCAAGCCACCATATTTACTTGCAACTAGATAATGGGTCTGGCATTGCGTGCTGTTGTGGATACCCAATGTTAGCACAGTCACCGGGTGGAGAAACATTCTGAATCACGTAAAGACTGATTTAGAGGATGTTTTGTTGACTGTACTTTTAAAGATCGCTTTTGAGAGAGGGTTGGAAGTTTATTTTCACTTTTCAAAGAGTTGTTTGATCTCAGAGGATGTTTCTAAGTACTCTATGAAACAGTCCTGAGTCTACCTGGAGTGCCAGACTGGCAAGAATCCCGAAGCTGGAGCACAGCGGTTTCCTTGTGCCAGTCAGTATTAAACAGCACAAATCCTGCTGGAAATGTTAGTTAAAAAGGCTGCATGGTTGTTTGTTTTTTCCTGTGTGCTTGCCTATAAAGACGAGTTCAAGGCACTCCCGTTCATGCACGCTAAAATGTGATGCTTAACCCACTGCAGGGTCCAGGGGCCACAAATGTGGTCGTGTCACAAAATGGGTTTTCACTGCTTTACAGAAAATAAATCATTCGCAGGCTGCAGGAGTTCAAAGGGAAAATACTTTTCCAAAAAGGACTTCCAGAGAACTCGCTCTAAACTAAAACAATCATCCATAATAATTGCCAGCATCTGTCTGAGCTGATTTTATAGAGGGGAGCAGGGTCCCAACACCCTGCAGAGAAATGTTGAAGCCCACATTCATCTGGAGGTGTGTGGCCCAGTTCAAACTGACCGACAGAATGTTGTTGCAACAGTTTATAGATTGTGCTAATAGTATGAATCACACCTGGGGGTTGACGGGGGGGGGGTTACTGTGAAGTTCATGACCACACATTATGAAAATCCCAGCAGCTGTACTATCATCAGTAGTTTTTAAGCATATCTTGTTAACACCATCCTAAAGCTTTCTAAGACCACTATTAACAACCGATGAGCTAACCCTAGCCCCTCTATCTGAGAGATCTCTGGAGCCTGTAATAAGGGATTAGCGGTGGTGGCCTGTGGGTCACAGACTCCCTGGTGCTGTTAACCAGTAAACCGCAGTGTCACACTGCCACTCACTTCTCACAATCCCGCAGGTCAGACACCACTGCACAGGTCACGTGATGGACTGAGTGAGTTCTAGAATTCCGACTGCCTTGCCTGCATTCAGGCATTCTCAACGTGGTGATTGACAGCCACCCTTAATACTGAGACTCAGCGATTGTCTTTGAATTGTGTCACTGATAATTTGACGTCCCATTTACTGCTGCTACCGGCTGTTTCACCTAGTGACGGGCGTGACGCTACCAACTATTAGGATGCCCTTAAATTCATAGATTGAATCCCTGTAAGGCTGAGGTTCTTGATCCTGTGTTGTCTTCAGTGCAGTTCAGCCCAGTTCAGTTTTTCTAGTACTGGGCACAGCAGTTCACACAGAGGTTAATTAAACTGCCAGCCTGCAGAGTTAGAAAGAGCTTACAAAACTCTTCATAACAACTTTCTCAGTGTGGGATCCCTCCACAGAGGCAGCCCCCCCCTGCAGCTCTAAATGGTTTTAATTACCTTTCACTCACGCTGTCCCACCCCCCCCTCACTGCTTCACCAGCACGACTTTCATTAACTCGGCTCCAGTCACTCAGGGAAGCGCCACCCAGCCAGCCTCTGATCTCAGACTAGCAACAACAGAACTTAATAAGAACTCTGCAGGACTTCTGAGGCTTTGGCTCTCCAGATCACCCACCTTGTAACACAGAGCTCGTTCTGAACGAGGTTGATAGCCCTGCCTCTCTTCCCCCATAGAGATGTTAAGGAGCGGCTCAGTAATGCAATGTGCAGTTACCTTTAGATTTGCAACAGGATAGGTTTGGAAAGGATAGGGTTTTTTTTGGCACCCTGCTTTTAAATGGTCTTAAATTAAAAACTTATTTGGTCATTAGCTTATCTGAACGTGTTCGTTCAAGCAAGGTTCAAGCAAAGTGCTGGCAGGAGATGACCTTAGCTGGGTCTTGGGGGTGTAGGGTTTTCCAGATTGGACAGATAGCTTGGAACAAGGGCTGGTTGGCTCCCTGGAAAAGGTACCACCATTGTGCAGGGTAAAGTCATAAAGTCGGGAGAGCAGGTTCACTTCCCGGCTGTGCAAAGTTGGCAGGGAATGTTACATTGGCTCTGGTGCTCATGCGGGAGGTAAAATCGACAGTTTCTAATCCTCCTCGCCGTGGTACAGTGGACCCTGCTGGCCAAGCACCTGGTGATCTCGACACCTGCAGGAATGGTTTCAACACCCGCTCTCGTGTTGCTGGGAGTACAAGAAGCAATTGACTCGGCTGCGGGATCAGAGGACGCCCGTTGCCCTTCAGCCCTCCTGAGGTGTTGTGGGGAATTGCAGCAGTGAGGGAACATAATCAGACGGTGTAAATGTGGGGAGAAAAACGCAGGTAAAATAATCGGGCACTCTATATTACAATGATTTGCTTTCATATATAAAAAACAGGAACCCAAGTTTTCCATTCCAGGATAGTCCTGGGCACCTTGGTATCTTCAGAGTCGTGAGCGTGACTGAGTGCTTGTGGAAGGCAGTGAGTGGTGGGGCTGTGCTCTCCCTTACCTGGCCCTTTGCCAAGCGGTTCAGGAAGCCGGGACTCACTTCCGCTGGAAATGGGTTTATCTCGTTTCCAATTACACTCAATTTCCTGATCGAGGTCTCCAATAGCCCCGTCCAGAGCATTTCCTCGCAGGGGTGCTGACAAGCCCATGAGCACACATAGAGATCTAGGGATCGAGAGAGAGAGGCCAGAAAAGGCGAGGCTTAGACTGGGAAACTGGCCATCAGTCTGGGCCCTCTCCATTTACACCCTGTCCACAACAGCGCCTTTCATACAAAGAATTATATTTCTTTAGTGCTTGGCCAAGTCAGCTAAATTCACATTCTCATAATCCCACCAGGGACCCATGTGGTGCTGGTGTCTCTGTTTCAGTAACTGATCAGTCCTGCTTTGATTAATTCGATTGTATTACAGTGTAATCGCTATGAAGACAGCAAGCCACCCAATCAGACTCTTTAATCTGAGACTGAATTAGGGTTCATCACATGCCTTCCCAATTAGAATGTTCAGACAGCTGTTCTGAACAGCAAACACACTGACGCTTCCCTGCTTGTAAAGAGTTTTAATTCCAAACCGGAACACCTCTCGTGTTTTTTTAAGGTAAAAATATCCCAGTGTCTAGAAGTATTTCTTACACTATTTTCAGCTTCAGAATCTTCCTTTTTCCTGTGAACATGCAAACAGTCTTATTATCTTCCAGTGGCTGTTCATTGTGAATTTATTTCAACAGAGAATCGTGAATTCTCAGATAAAACTATACGATAACTTTAATGAGCTACGTAGACAAACCATAACTTCGAAATGCTTGATTGTAATTCTACATTAAAACTACAAGCACTACGAGAATCTCCAGCTGAAACGCTTCTCTGCTTGACTTAAGTTTCTTAAAGCTTTTACCTTCTCATAGTTTTTTCCTTTAGGTTTCATGTTCAAAATGAATATAATTTGAGTTTATCAGGAATTCGTTTTGAGTAGGAAAGGAGTGCCAAAGCCTAGTGCAGTAGTTGAGGTCAGCTGTCATTGCAATTCACTTACAGACACTTACTGTGAAGCACTGCCTCCTAAGTGACTTCACGTGCAAGTTATTTCCCTCCTGCACGGCAGAGCTGCTAAGCAGCAGCATGTGGTTTCCATAGTGCAGCGCTGCTCTGCTCCAGCTCACTATCAAAGCAGGAGTGTGACAGGGTCAGGGAGGTCAAGTGGCCTTCCCCTTGAGGTCATCCTACTGGTTCACTGGCTGGACCGGGAGCTTGAACATACCACTGCAGGCTTGCTTTACCAGGCTTGCGCTAAACTGTATTAGACATTTTATTATCTTATAGATATAACACATCTCCTCAGCTCACATAGAACTAACAGAACTATTACCCAGATCAAGTCCAGAACAAGAACAGTGTTTCTCTGTGTTCCACCAGTGGGCAGGGTGTTGTCTCCAAAACGTAGAGCTGTTGGCAGCCTAGCGGTGGTAATTGGGAATCTCGCTTTGATGATGACGCAGGATAAATCTCACGCTGAGAGTAGTGTGCTGCAGAACTGCGTCTCCCAAAGGAAATGAAAAAGAAAGACGCTCCTCTTGTCTCTCTGTCTGTCTCTCTAATATTTAGACCATTGTTAATCGTCCCCGAGGACTGGAGTTGAAAAGCCCAGATTATAATGCGTTGCTTTCAGATGGTCTTTCTATTCTCTTTCTGCTAGGGCAGAGGTGGGGAGCTCTGGCTCCACTGCACAAGTGATTATAGAGTCTTTAATAGGACAGTAAAAATGTCAGCGCCGCAAAGGAGAGGAAAATTCGCTTCCAACAGGCTTTTAAAACATCGACATGGACACTGCCACTGACTGGTGCTCAACTGTAAAGGTGAGGGAAGGACGGCTTGTCTCGTTTTGCAATCAACATGTTAACGAATGGGTTTATTTGATGCCTGCTGATAAACACTTCTCTGAATCATTGCTTGGACAACATTTCTTTCCATGTTAAAGCTAACATTAATTAGCTAACATTAAACCACCCTCCCTCCCTCCCTCTCTCTCGCCCTAGTGTGCAACCTTCCATCAAGAATTCAATCTCTGATGTTCAGTGGACTGTTCCATTTTGATAACGGTGGTGGTGGTGGCAGAGGGGGGGTTCCAATGGTTGATGCCTCACAGATGCACAGCACAGATCGCAACCCAAGCTGAGCTGTCACCTGCAAAGCCCAGTGAACGCACTCCCAAAGCGGGTTCACTCTCAGCAGGCAGAGCGCTGAAATCTCACAGCTCAGCTTGGACAGGAAGATGTTTATCTTACAGTTCTCTTGTTTACAGTAGCAGTCCTAACAGCCGGCACAGACTGCAGATTAAATCATAGTAAGAAACACAGTAAGTGTCACAGTAAGAAACACCACACATCCAATAGCGCTGTATGCATCAAGCGAGAAAGAGGGACACATTCTCAAAGCTATTTCTTCTAACTGTCATTAGATTTTAAAGACTTAATTCTAGGCTCGAATGAAGTATTAAGCTGTTTTTCATTCTTGTGAGATGTTTAACTGGTGGCTTTTATTTTCACTAATGGTGATTTGCAGTAGGCAGCTTTGAGGATCTAGCCCAGCATGTATCCGCTGCCCTGTTACACTGCTGGGGAAGATGGAATGCACAGACGGAATGTTGGAATTAAAAATATCAAAGGTATTAGAATCCAAGGACTGTTCACAAAACTCTATGGAATGTTTTAATGAGCGTACCGCTAAGGACTGAGACCCACCTTTTTGCAAACTGTTTTAAAGAGAAGTTTATTCTCATTTTCCTGAAAACCTGTTAATGATTCAAATCAAATGAAATGCATCAATAAGTAT
>NC_054556.1:1583425-1728425 GCF_017654505.1 Polyodon spathula | reverse complement strand
CCAACACTGCACAAACACACTGAGACAACACAGCCAACACTGCACAAACACACTGAGACAACACAGCCAACACTGCACAAACACACTGAGACAACACAGCCAACACTGCACAAACACACTGAGACAACACAGCCAACACTGCACAAACACACTGAGACAACACAGCCAACACTGCCAAAACACTGAGCAGCCAACACTGCACAAACACACTGAGACAACACAGCCAACACTGCACAAACACACTGAGACAACACAGCCAACACTGCACAAACACACTGAGACAACACAGCCAACACTGCACAAACACACAGAGACAACACAGCCAACACTGCACAAACACACTGAGACAACACAGCACAAACACCAGACAACACACACTGCACAAACACACTGAGACAACACAGCCAACACTGCACAAACACACTGAGACAACACAGCCAACACTGCACACACTGAGACAACACAGCCAACACTGCACACACTGAGACAACACAGCCAACACTGCACAAACACACTGAGACAACACAGCCAACACTGCACAAACACACTGAGACAACACAGCCAACACTGCACAAACACACTGAGACAGCACAGCAGGTATTACACAAACACATATTGAGTGCCATAAGCCGGGCAGCTTACAGGAACTTGTGATATTTCTAAGCATGTTTTTCAAAAAAAAAAAAAAATCAGTTTAAGTATGGTGTGAATACACTGTTAAACATCCATCTGCCAGGAATTAGAATTACCGAAAGAAACTTAATATCAATGACGTTTAGCTAGCAGTCTTTTCCAACACCCTCTGCCAAAAAGCACAGGGGCAGAGGAAAGAATGCAGATTGATTGGTTAGATTTTTGTTTTTCATTGAACCTCCAAATGCTGGATATTCAATACTTAATGGAAGAAATCCTTTTTTATAAAAAAATAAAAAAATAAAAAATGAAAATAAAGTATGAGCAAGCATCTTAATAAAATGTATCATCTCAATTCTCTTTTATCTCCCAATAAATAAAATAACAAATAATCAAATAAAGTAATTAATGAATTAATGAAATAATGAAATTTTTTAAAAAAATACAATTCTCCCTTCTGATTCCACTTTCTGACTGGTACTGGAAATAAAACTGCTGACAGTGAATCAGTGAGAAGCCCTTTCCTGTGGAACTATAACACAATCTAATGCACCATATGAGTGAACCCTCAATCAACCTCATTTGAAAAATAGTGACTGTGCAGTAACACAGAGAACCGAGAGTTTCAATTTGAGCCCTGAATGATGCCGATGAAGCTCAGAGTCTGGGAACACGGTTGGATGGTATAAGATGTGCAGAAGGAGGCAGTTCTCGCTCCTCTTACCTGTAAAGGTGAAGCGTAGTCTGGGCTGGGAGGGCCTCCATGCAGAGGTGAGAGGGAGTCCCACACTGGATAAAAGAAGCACCTGAGCCAGCAGCAGGGTCTTTCCACAGCTCCACTGCTGCCTCCCTCCTCGGAGCACACCGTTCCAGCACATGTTTCTCCGAACAGACCAGGGAAACAGCGAGGGCACAAGAACAAGTTTAGAAGTTGGTCCGGTTGTAGGGATCCTGAAGCAATGACAGTCACTTGAAGTCACGCTCCCAGCTCAGCCAACACAGCAACTGACTGATGGCAGGCTATTTTACCACTACCCCCTTTCCCAAAAATCAGTGCACAGCTCCGGATTTTTCCCAAGCCCCTTGCGGAAACGATTCTCCCCGTCAATCGAGATCCCACAAATAGAGGCACAGCTGGAAAGGGCCGCCTCCGGACCCACAGAGCTGACCTCTGAACCCCTTGGGGTTGCCAGCAGAGGCTTCAATTGGAACGCAGCTGAGCTCTGCAGAGTGCCGAGGGAGAGCAGAGGCTTGGCTACTGGCAGCAGCGTGAGGCAAGTCAGCAGAGAGAAGCTGGGATTAGCCAGACAGCAGTGCCAAGGTTTCTGCAAAGAAACTCAGAAATAATTATTGATCAGTGCCTTTACACAGCCAGAATGTGGCTAAAACAAAGAAACAAGCCTGCTCCTTCTTTCTGTTCCCCAAACAATAATGTTCAAATCCTATTCCAGCCCCCTGAAGGACAGCAGCAGTGCCGAGGTTTGCTGTTTCTCTTGCAGTTCTCTTCACTTTACTGGAATGCTTTCCCCTCTGTGTCGGTGGCACGGCGGTGTGCTTTCTGCTCTGTCCTGCTTGTATCATCCCTCCTCAGAGGAGAGCTGCTTCTGCAACAGAACTGAAAACCACAGAAGTCCCTTCACTAGCACAGTACGAGAAAGGGTAAGGAAGTCTTTAAAAATACAAATGCACATAAAAACGGGTATTTAAAGGGTAGCACGACTTCCCTCCTCTCTCTCTCTCTCTTTCTCTCTCTCTCTCTCTCTCTCTCTCTCTCTCTGCTGTTGTTAAATACAGTGTTTCACCCTGAGCAAGTCACTCCCTTCTGCACAGGAGGGGTGGGAATGCAGCTTCCAAGCTGCAACCACCTGTTAAAATGAAGATATAGTAATAATAACACTGTGTAACAATTTTTTTTTTTTTTTTTTTTGTTCCTGGGTAGTAAGTGTTATTTCCTAATTGCTTATGCCTCAAAAGTATAGAAAATGGCTATTATTCCCCACAAACTTTGCTTTTGTGACCAGGACAGTGATCTTTCAAAATATCACTATTTCCAATGGGAAAATGGGAAAATGTGTGTCTTTTCGTTCACATAAAGTCAGAAAAAAACAACATATGAATCCAAATTAACATGTATTTATACTAAAGTAATACAAAAATGACTACAAAAGATTTAGAAGTGAGTAGTTTTTCGAGATTTAAATACAGTATAATCGTAAATCTCGAAAAACTACTCACTTCTAAATCTTTTGTAGTCATTTTTGTATTACTTTAGTATAAATACATGTTAATTTGGATTCATATGTTGTTTTTTTTGACTTTATGTGAACGAAAAGACACACATTTGCCCGTTTTTCCATTGGAAATAGTGATATTTTGAAAAATCACTGTCCTGGTCACAAAAGCAAAGTTTGTGGGGAATAATAGCCATTTTCTATACTTTTGAGGCATAAGCAATTAGGAAATAAAACTTACTACCAAGGAAAAAAATTAATAATAATAATAATAATAATAATAATAATAATAATAATAATAATAATAATAATAATAGTGTCGCCCAAGAGAAGGTCAACTCCACAACTCCAAGAGGACCAATCCAGCCAGCTGTGAATAATCACTCACTCAGTTCAGGGGAGTTTACCAGGAACAGCTGCCATTGTGCAGCTTGGCAATTATTCCTATTCTCATTTATATTCAAACGTGAACCACCGTGAGCGGGGCTGTCCCACACGTTAGCAGCCCAGATTCCCTGGTGGTCTGCAGTCCATGCCAGTTGCCTGTCTGTTTTGAAGACAGACTCCCGTCTCCTCCAGGTAGATTCTTTGCTCCAGTTGCAGCCTCTCTGTGTGTAACCCAGCTGTCGTGTGTAAAGTTTGCTGTAAAGTCTCTGTGCTCTGGCTGTCTAACCTCCCCTCTGCAAGTCCCCAGCTTGTCTCCTTGTTGGAGTGCCACTGACGTTGCTAACCCCGGGAGCTGCACCTGACTGTAACCTCTGCTGAGACGAAGGTTGTTGCTTACGACGAAAGGGGGGGGGGGGGGGGGGGGGGTCTTTCAGGGAGGTTCCCAACACACAACATAAAACGGGCCAGACTCCCTCCTGTCATGGAAGTTATTGACAGTTAAAAGCTCTGCCAAGGGAATGTGAAAGGAGATTTGTTCCAAGCCTGCAATCTTGACTCTTTACACGCGATTTGAACTTCACTCTGCCTCTGGAATGCAGAGAGCCGTCACACCCCGTCCCTGCTTTGTGGCGTCCCCCTGCAAGCTGCAGATTCAAGGTGCAGCGTTCCTACAGGCTCTTACACACAGAACTAAAGTCAAGGGGACAGAAGCAGTGTACTGCTGATGAAGACATACAACAAAGCATTGGGCCAGTTTAGTTTGTTTCTTTTAAGTTAAACCTTTAGAAGTTATAAATGAATGAATTACATATTCAAATCGTAGAGACCCATAGCCTCGCCATAGGCATGCAGTATCTTCAGAAGTGAAGCAATCTAGTCGTTTTGGAGGTGACCCTCGTTCAGCCCTGTATACCACCTCTAACAGCCTCCTGAAATGAACGCATGTTTATTGCTGTCTTCATTCATAGCTAGAAGCCCCTCAAAGGCAAGACACTGAGCAATACTAACTAGTAAAAAACATGTTGACAAGCTGCAATTCTTTTCGATGTCTGCAATCATGAAAACACATTTGTCCGAGGATCACACCAGTTTCTTTGGGTATTGCTGCATTTCTTGTTGCCTAGGCTATAGGTTTGCCTGGTTGTTTGTCCAGGAGCCTGTTATCTACTCTCTCAGCTCCCTCTCCTGGGTACAACTGATAAAGTTATCAGCTCTGACTGCAGTACCAGCAAGCCACTTTCTCAGCAAATAGCAAAAACACTCAGGCACATAAACAGCAATGCCATTTCAATACATAACTCCAGAGGGGTCCTGTACAGGGTCCAGCGCACCGGTCAGCCAGAACCTGCGTGTGGCACTGAGACCCCAGGGCGTCTGGGCTGTAGTTAGTGAGTTTCTTTGAAAGCTGGTCAGTGGAAAGGGATCTCCGTGTCACACCATGTCACACCCCCACCCACCTGCATTACAGGTTTCGTCCAGCAACGTTCTGGCTCCTAGTCTGAGCTGAGAAGAGCCAGTAAATGCAAGACGATTCTCTCTCGCTCTGGAAATCATGCAGCCAGTCGAGGGCTGCCAGCAGTTCATCCAAACGCACTGTTACTGAAAGAAATGCAACACTTCAATAAAGCACCTGGAAACCAGCGAGGAGAAACAAGTAAGAGTGGGTTCTAATGGTCACCACAAAGGTGTCATCGTGGGACTCCCAGCAGGGAAAGCGAGCGGAGAGAAGAGGGCCGGTCAGGCAATGAGATCATGCACCGCATTTAATACACCAATTACAAACAGCTTGAGGAATTGTGCTTTTAAATAGTCCAACCGCACACTGTTGCAGGCATACAAATCCCAGGGCCCAAGCATAGGGAAATAACCTAGATGAGGTGCAGAATTACACTGAGGCTCTATGTGTGCAGCATTGCTATTGTTGGGAACTGCAGGATATTGTGTTGATGCTGCAGAGCTAATCATGCAATGCACACGCACAGTTAAATAACACAGCACAACGTACTATAGCGGCAAATGAAAGCCCTCACAGTTTGCTATGCAGATGCGATGCGTTTGCAGTGTATTTCTGCACAAGGCACTGACTCTCCTACTTATACCTGATGTGAGATTGAGACACACTGGACTTTAGAAAGCTGTTTCCCATGAACAGCTTTAACTTTAGGAAAGGAAAGGCAAAGAGCTGTGCTCATAGTGATCGAGATGGAAAGAGATGCCTGGAAGTGTTCTCCCTCCAGTGTGAAGTTAACTAGCTTATGAGCAAGTGAAAGGTTCCAGTGCTCTTTTTCAGCTTTCTGATAGCAGTGGGCAAAGTGCTGTTTGATAAACGCTCTAGATATGAATGTTTCTTCCTGCAAACATGGTCGCCATGTACACAGCACGCTTTGATCAAGCAGGAGAATTGATTACTGCTTGCCGTCAATCCAGGTGGGCAGAAAGTACTTTTCCAACACTGCAGAAGGAGAAACTGCAGGGTTTGTTTGTTTGTGTGTGTGTGTGTGTGTGTGTGTGTGTGTGTGTGTGTGAGTGTCTCTGTGTGTGAGTGTGTGTGTGTGGAGCCTGTGTGATAATTTTGCAGTTTATCTATCATGCATTACTTTAATTCCTCTCTGAGCTTTCTTTGTACAGTATCTGCCTTATTACCATATATGAATTGTTCTGTGCCACACTAGCAACATACTGCACTTTTACAACGCAGACTCGACTAATTTGGTCATTTGTGCAAAGGCAACAGGTCCGGTTTCTGTCTTAAAGACCTTACACTGCCACCTGCTGGTAAACGGAAACACTGCAACGCGTGTTTGTGTCACCGAGAGATTCGAGAGAAATCAGCTTTCTGCTTTTTGAGGCTTCGTGACGACATCTAGTGGCCGTCTGGTATAATGACAGGTACCGGAGCAGTACTCTGCCATTTTAAGTCCAAATCTGCTGCACTTCTCACGCGGATCCGCTCTATCGCTGAACTCATTATAGCTTTTTGGGCAATACTAGAATATGAATGCTTTCAGAATACACACATTTGTCAGTTTTAATCGTGCGGTGTTCGTTTTTGTAATGGTTATTTAATTGTTAAAAAGACTCACCGTGCTGATATTGCATGTATTTTATCACATTAACGTCTTGGCTTAAGTACATTTTTTGACAGACAAAACCCGCAGTGGAAGAAACAGAAATTATCTGCAAAGCTCTGCCATGCCACTGGATTGCGCGGAGTGATAATTCATTACACGCCTGTCTGATTGCATCACGGTTATTCTTCCGCGTTACACGAGCGAAACTGCGCTTTGTGGCAAAATAAAATAGGGCCGTTTGAAACTGTCTAATGGAAATGCCGGATTTGTGTCATTATTATTATTATTATTATTATTATTATTATTATTATTATTATTATTACTTTGCTTGCATTGATTTTTTCGGTGTTGCTTCTGTTAAATTAGCGTACTGCTTAAAATGCATAAATAATAAAAATATTCAAAAATAACAAATTCACTAATATGATCTCCTTTCTCAAACCTGAAAAATATATACGTGTTGGCTGCCTTGTTACACCGTGGAGCACCCTCTGTGGATAACGCGTTAGATGTAGGAGGTGTGTGTGCGCACGTCAGGGATGAGCCAGTCGATTCTCAGCTGCAGAGCACCGCTCTCTCTTTAAAACCCCTGTCTGTCTCTGACTGGGGCGGGACGTTTTCTGAGCTCATTGACGACTTCGGTTTATAAATAGTGGTGCTCACTGTTTCTAAAAATAGCCCACTATATAAAGCCAGGCGCTGTGAGCCCGGTTCCTCCAGTGCTCTCGGATAGACGATGGGAAAACACAGCGGCACAGTCTGTTACACAGGCTTGAGTCATCCTCGGTCTTTATAACTCAACAGCAAACCGCTTATTCGTAGTGCTGAACTTGCAGTTCAACCTCGAAAAACTAGGAATTCAGGAGCTGGGTGCACCGGCCAAGGCTGGAGACAAGGCAGCTGGAAAGCTGATGAAAGATTGTAGTTTACAGTTTCTTACAAGACAGTCTGGTGGGACTCAGAGATGACTTCGCTTAGTTTGACCTGGCGTTTCCTTTCTGTGTTCAAGTACCATAGAGTTCACAGGGGTGTAAGGCAGGGTTTGGCTCCACCTATAGTACAATATATGAATGACACTTTGTAGCACACGCATTGCAGTGTTGTGCTGCATTATAATGGTATTGTGTTCTACATTGCATGTGTTTTTAGTCTGCGCACCTCCTTCCTTACACTGTGTCTGTCTCCAGTGTGATCTTCAGGGTTTTGAGAAGTGGCACAGTCAGAGATGGTACTGTTTAAAGATAGGGCTCCTTAAAAAACAAGGGCAAGCAAAGCAAATGATCTTACAACAAGCGTGGGTCTGCAGAGGACTGACACACATGGAAACCAATCAGAATGCAACACTGGGCCAGTGCTGTTCATATACCACATGGGCTTACAGAAAGGGAGAGGTGCTTGACTCATGCCAGACCAGTATCCTGAGCAAAGAGCCAAGCTGCAGGACAGGATGAATGACAGCCTTGTTCCACCAGGGAGGCTTTTTGTTATTTCCTACCAGCACTATTACCAGCCTTTATTACACACTTCTGCTCTCGACTCTTCATTTTGTTATGTTACTTCAGGAATATGGAGATGGAAAATCGTTCAAAGGCTTGGTTGCTGTAGGTCTCCCAAATACATTTCTTTTTGAATGTTTTGTTATTATGGGATTCCAAGTGCAATAGATGGCCCGTTTCAGAAATCTCAATATTTACAGTAAAGGAATCCCCTTTTGTATGGTCAGTGGTCTCACACTGTGTCAGTGGTCAATGGCAGAGGCAGGGTCTCATTGTTTGGACTTTCTTTCTGAACCTCAGTCCAAGCCTTCCACCTAAGCTGGCGAGATCTCTCACTTACTGCTCTAGTTATACAAATAAATTAAAAAATAAATAAATAAATAAATAAACTGAAAATCAACACCAAAATAAAAACACCTGACAATTTTTTTTTTAACCAAACCTCACAATGTCCGCTTTTATTGGCAGCTTTGCATATTAAAAGTGGATCTGTTGGTTATATTAACAGTAATTTATTATAGAAAGTTACTGAGCCTTTATACAAATCAATGTCCTCTATGTGTGCATGTGACAACCCATTTTCACTTACCAACCCCTTTGATTTTTTATTTCCAAATACTTTTTGTTTTGTTTTCTTAAAAATTACAGAGAGACATACACACACTCTACAAGTTTAGCATTTAGGAAATTCACTTTTACAAAAAACAGTGTGACTCATAAATCAACTACAATTTAAAAATAGAAATAAGAAGTGGAAGCTGGAATAAACAAGGCCAGTGGTTTCCTTGTCTGGTAAACAGACTTGAGAAAACAGGTAGACATTCCTACGTCTGCCTAGGGGTGTGTGAACGGACAGGATGCGATGGGACACGCAGGACACAGAGGGACAGGACAGGTGAACGCAGAGCCCAGGAGAGCTGCAAACTGCACTAGGACCAGCTCTGCATCGAGGTGTTCTGTAACCAATAATACAGGTACAGCAAACATACAAAACAAACTAAAAAAAAACATTTCGTTTTGAGTGTTTAATTCTGGTAAACGACTTTCCTTTTCATCTTTGTGTTAAAAAAAAAAAAAAAAAAAAAAATGGAACTTGTTACAGATCAATAAAAACAAAAAAAGGACAACTGGAAGGCCAGACTGCTGAAAGACACTAGGATCACACTACGATTAACAAACATCAACTGGGAGGTTTTGAAATCAAGTTAATGGCTGTAGAGAGAGTTTGGGGATGGGGGGCCTGCCTGGGCTCGCCTGCTTTCTCCTTTCTCTGGGAGTACAGACACTTTCACTTTGTTTAGTTTCTTTACAAAAGAAGGCATTTTGATTGTTTTTTGCCACGTCGGGCCTGTAGCGCCGCCCTGGTGGCCATCTCGAACACCTCCCTCACGCCGTCCTTTGTCTTGGCTGAGCACTCCATGTAGCCAAAGGCACCGATGCGGTTTGCCATGTCCCGGCCCTCCTCTGGCTTCACTGGCTCCTGCAGGGGGAGAGGAGAGGGCTGTGAGCTTCCCCTTAATCTGCTACACATCTAACTCTAAGAGGAACCCTGTTTAAACATTAACAAACTATCTTAACCTATTACAGTCATCCTGTGAAGCCCTCCATCACTGTGCTGATAAAACCCCATGTGTACAGCTTGGGTTACCCCTTTCCATTTATTCAGTGCTTGTCAGGCACTTCAGGTCCAATTTATTTTCACATGCGCTGTTTACTTTACATGCACGGTTTAAAATATTTCACCCCCCTCCCCCCAGAGTAAAACGGGTTTAAAAGGCACTGGATTGCAAAGGCACACTCAGTACTACATCTCTAGCCAAGCCCCACCCCTTGTTCGCTGTAATCTTCACATACCTCTTTATAGACGTGCATACTGATCAATCCTCTCCTGATCACTCGCTTAATCACCAAACTCCTCAATAATGCGATCCGAGTCGTTATTTTATTACTATAACATCAAAAAGCTCTGCAAATGTCTGTGATATTCTTTGAACACTGGATGCAGAAGCAGCCCTCTCCTTTGTTTATAACTTATCTATGTGATGCACGGGGAACAGATACACCCTTTTTTTCAGGTTCATTTAGCTCCTATTGGTCTCACTCAGCCATTGAAAGGTTTTCTCTGCTTTTTCCAGAGAAAAAACGACTACAGACCTGTGCTTTACGTCTTTTTGATGATGTTGAACAGGGTCCAACATCGGACTGGAAAGGGAAAATCGTAATGTCGGACCTGGTCTGACACAGGACCGCAAAGGGTTAAAGATTCAATGAATACCCTTCTGTTGTCACATCGTGCTACATTAAAAACACAGCTGACCTCTGTATGGGACAGTGCTGAACTTTGTATATTTGAATCCCCAGTTGAGCCCCACCTGGCCCTGGTTCAGGCAGGTCCCTGCCCTGTGCCCTGTGCCCTGCTCCCTGTACCTGTTTCATCTTGGCCAGCTCGCGGCGCGTGTGCTCGTCGTTCCTCAGGTCCTTCTTGTTCCCGACCAGGATGATGGGCACATTAGGGCAGAAATGCTTCACCTCCGGAGTCCACTTCTCAGGGATGTTTTCTAAAAAAAGACCAGTTCAAACTATGCAGGTAAACCGTGGGTGCCTCCATGCAGATTCAGGGCCCTCGCTTCCACTGTGCTGCCATGACAAGGCTTCACTTATTTTTAAATAGCAAGGTTCAGATGTGCTGCTATAATAGCTCTATCTGTAATTACAACCGTTTCATATTTTACATTAGTTTTCATACTGCAGGTCCCTTAAGCTGGCATACATCATTTAAATGAAGAGGCACATGCAACACAACTTAAGAGGAAGTGGAAAATGCATTTGTTAAATCAGTTGTTGAAGATTACTTTAATCCAAGGGGATGTGTTTTACACTGCAAAACAAATACATCTTAATACTGTGCTATTACAGCAGCTGTGACTCTGTGCTGCAGCTTAGTCACAGACTGTGTAGGTGTATTCAGTATTGAGCAATGCTGTGACTCGAGGCTAGTTCAAGGAAATTAAATCTGCACTATACCTATACTGTAAGGTGTGAACAGAAATAGTGCCAGACAGACTTCTTGTGGTTACTTCTCTTAACAAAAGCATTTGCCATTTTGATTATTTACACAATATTTTCACATTGCAGGCTTAAACAAACGCACTTGAACTGCACCACCCAGAGCGGCTGCGTGCCAGTCTCACACTTACCTGCTTTGACTAGATTATCCACTGCAATAAGACAGCCCTGAAGGAGTCTGAATTGTGAAACGCTTACCTAAACTGTCTGGACTGTCTATGGAGAAGCACATGAGGATAACGTCTGTGTCGGGGTAGGACAGAGGCCTGAGCCGATCATAGTCCTCCTGTCCGGCTGTGTCCCAGAGAGCCAGCTCCACCTTCGAGAGAAAGAGAGATGGAGACAGAGATCCTTTAGTGAACTCATTTTACTGCTCGAGGTTGATCGTGGGTTACAGGTTTCTAGATTCAGACTTGTTAATCCGCTCTGCAGTGGCAATGCTTTGTAACTTTGTAGGCGAGAGAGACAGGGTGTCCCACAACGTGGGCACTGTAGCAACACCCTACAAGTCAGATGAGACTTTCTCTTAAAATGGGACAGCCTGAGAGCCCTGTGGGGGGAGCTCACCTGTTTGCTGTCCACCTCGATGTCAGCTACGTAGTTCTCAAAGACTGTCGGGACATAGACCTCTGGAAACTGGTCCTTACTGAAGACTATCAGCAGACAGGTCTTTCCACAGGCCCCGTCGCCCACGATCACCAGCTTCTTACGGATCGCTGCCATGTCTGTGGAGAGAAAGCACCAGGGTCAGGGGGTGTGCGCGCCACGCAACAAGACAGGACGCAGGACCAGCCTGCTGTCGTATAGGAGACAGCAAGGCAACAATAGCAGCTGGGATTGAAGGTTTGTATTTCACTTCCCGTCATGATACAGTTCATGAAAACAGCTATTAATAATTACAGTGCTGCCTCTTTAAAAGAGGAGTCAGCATGCTGCAGCACTCACACCCACCAACTAGAAACCAAAAGTAAAACCTCTGGGTTTTTTGGGGGTTTTTTTGTCCCGTACTGTCTATTTTGATTTGGAAAGTGATTCTTACACCTACTGCAACAGCCAGCTGGAACATATTGTTATTTTACCATTTCCTCAAATGAAAGTCACAGAATCAGTCAGCTGAGACTTGGTATTGGCTCATTCATTTCAGCCAATCACAGCACCCATATCCTAGAGTGTTACGGGAAACGTGTCCCTGAACAACTTAATGAGCATCTTTAATACTCTGAACAACCTTTCAAAAACACAGGGATGGAAATAGACTCCCATTGCACAGCTCTTTCACCATGTCAGGTTTTAATACGAGCTTGGTTAACCAGTGTATAGGTAACAAGCTCATGTGTCTTCTTAGTAAACAACTCACCAGGAATCAATAAAAACTGTTATGCAATGGGAGCCTTATCTTCATTACGGAAACAGTTTGCTTAATGCCAGGGAGGTGCACACTGATGTCACACACCCCTGCCCCTATCCTGAAATCACCAGGCTGCACAGTACAGCATTTAGGGAACTGCCATTATGGTGCCATCTACATTAACAACTAGAACTACAGTGCCGGTCTTTGCAGATCACACATTCAGTATCCTAGACAGTGATACTCAACTCTGGCTTGCGATATCCAATCCAGTCCAGATTTTTACTCCAAGCAGGTTCTAATACAGTTCATTGAAGCTGCTAAGAGGTAATTAACTAAATTTAGGACGTGGTTGAAATAAAGACCAGGACTGGAATAGATCTTGATGGGCAGAGTTCTAGACAGTAACAGTACTGTGTAGCAAGATATCCACTTCACAAATAACTAGAACGACACAGTGTTTCTCTTGTGAGTACACACAGGAATGGAAATTAGACTGCATAGCAGTGTCATACACTCCAGGATTGAATACAAGCAGGATTATAAAGCTCAGGGGTGTCCTATTAAAATCTCGTAGTAAAACCAGGAATGGCTCAAACTGCAATGCAATGAGTATGAGATACAGTATGTGAGTTTTAAATTTAAAAAAAAAGTTACAATTTCTGAATGGAGAGACAATTGAATACCATGGGGCATCCTGCCGTGGTCCTTTTGAAAGTCACTAAATGCAGCTGTGTTTTCCAAACTGGCTGGGCTGCTTAAATTTACCATGCAAATGCAACCCATGCGAAGTGGACCGATGGACAGGGGACGCACTGCCAGGCAGTTCCAGTCAGGAATGTCCAGACTTTGATAGAGGGTTGAAAGGATGCACTTTGGTCGATATGCTCTCAGAAATGATGACTTCCAGGAAACGATCACGTATCACTGCAGAACAATTTCAACACCTTCCAGCTCAGGTCACTGAATCCACATCAGTGCTGACAGCCCGCGGTGCTGCACACCCCACACCGGCTGCTGTGGCATCATTTTTTGGCTTGATTGTAGCAGCAGAGTTGTTTTCCCCTTTACACACTTAAAACTACAACACTGACGATGACAATGAATTCAGCGCACTGAGAAATTGTATCAAGTACTTTCACTTCCCCTCCTTGATCACTCTCCGACTAGAACAGAGGATCTCTTTCAAGCAACTAAATACTATGTTCGTTTAATAGTTGAAGTAAAGGTGAAAGACTAATAGAGATGTTTAACTGGAAATCCAGTGGGGCAGATATACAGCAACCTCATTTTACTGGAGAACACCTATCATGCAAGGTTACGTACAGTTAGTTAGTCCAAGATTAGTGCTAACCGCTAGTCTGTGAAACCACCCCTTTGCCTTATTTCACCCCTTCCTTAAAAAGAGTCGATAGAGGAGACAATCACATGAAGAAAAGGAACCTTGATTACCAGAGTAATTTCAGCTGCCCCAGCACCACAACCTACAATTACAAGCACAGCAAAATGACTGAAGTCAGGACGTCCTGCGTCCATCCAGACATCTTTACAGTGTGTACCAAGCAGATGAGCACACCTGTTTTGAAATATATATTCATCACAGCCCCAGAGCCAGCTACAGCAACTCCCGAGCCAAACTATAACAGCAGCCGACATTCTTCATGAAAAGTGGTACTTGGAGTCGGGCTGTATTTATCATTCAAGAACCAAAATCTGTTAGGTGGCAAATCAAGTGACTGTGTTGAAAGCCTGGACTGCTTTGCCAACCATTCAAATACAGTTTTGCTGTACAAAATAATTCCCATTACTAGTTAACTTAGGGGAAAAAAATAAAACTATCGATTTATTAATCAAATTGTAATATAAAAAGGTGTCACAAACCTGTGATTGGAATACACACCAGCCTGCACGAGATCACAGATTCACTTTCACACAATAAGCAGTCTGGAGGAACCACACGATTAAGTCAAATAAATAAATGACTCCATCACACACTGCAGTGTGGAAAGTAAACAAACAGAAGCCCCGAGCGATTCAAAGCCTTCCACAGCAGCTTTCCAACTCAAACGCCCAACACTGAAACACAAGGCAGCTTTGAAGGGAGAGCGCGCTCAATCACTGCATTGTGCTGTTCGGAAGCAGACTGTTTTGACTCTCAGCAGACGTTTGTTACAGAAGAACTAGAATGAGAGCCAACGCTTGACTCAAAGACTGAGCCATCCTGTCCAGGAAACAGACTCCCTGCAGAAATCGAACTACTGTATGTTAAGATGCACTGTCCCTCTCAAACACTTTTTAAAACACATATTTAAGAAGCCTGTTACCTTTTACTAGAAGGTGAAGCTGAAATATATCAGTTCAGTTTTACTTTCTTAATTTGTGGTCTAAACAGTTTGAATAAGTCACTTCTAACTTTCTACTGCTGCAAGTACAAGTTCTTATGGAGGGGAAGAACTTGTGTCCCTGCAGAAGATTGTTTTACAATCTAGGAGTTTAGGCTGCTCAGTGTTCTAGCAATAGGAACCGACACAAAGGTAGGTAACTAGAAGACAAGAAGCACACATCACCAAATGCTGTGCATCTCCTGTTAAACCAGTTTGGGACCTATTGAGGGGATGAGGCTGCGAGTAATAGACTATACCATGCAGGGATAGCAATAAGACACAAGTTCTGAATCATTACCAGAGAGGGACAGAATCCTCTGGCATAGTTCTGATCAATCTTAGTAAACTGAATGAAGCAGTGAGTACTGTGGTCACAGTGTGGTCTCCAAACCGTGTTAGAGAGACATGCACACGTTACAGGGGCGGAGGCTGGGCTCGGACCGGAGACCCCACACACCGCTAGAGAGCATCTTCACCACAACGCACACACACCAGCGGGGCTCTTTTGCACAGCAATCCAGGCGCTTGGTTGTGGTGTGTGCCCAGTCTCCGCCCTGTTACACACAAGGGAGGCTGTGCCCTGTTGATAAACAGGCAGACACTATTCCAATACTAAAAGGATAGGGCAGGATTTTCCTCGTTCGACTGTGTAGTGTATGCGGTTCTGCAGCCTATTCTGTTTTTTGGTGAGGGATCCTGTCTCGACTGTGTAGTGTATGCGGTTCTGCACGCCTATTCTGTTTTTTGGTGAGGGATCCTGTCTCGACTGTGTAGTGTATGCGGTACTGCAGCCTATTCTGTTTTTTGGTGAGGGATCCTGTCTCGACTGTGTAGTGTATGCGGTAAAAAAAAATCCTGTCTCGACTGTGTAATGCGGTACTGCAGCCTATTCTGTTTTTTGGTGAGGGATCCTGTCTCGACTGTGTAGTGTATGCGGTACTGCAGCCTATTCTGTTTTTTGGTGAGGGATCCTGTCTCGACTGTGTAGTGTATGCGGTACTGCAGCCTATTCTGTTTTTTGGTGAGGGATCCTGTCTCGACTGTGTAGTGTATGCGGTACTGCCTATTCTGTTTTTTGGTGAGGGATCCTGTCTCGACTGTGTAGTGTATGCGGTACTGCACGCCTATTCCTACTGTGTAGTGTATGCGGTACTGCAGCCTATTCTGTTTTTTGGTGAGGGATCCTGTCTCGACTGTGTAGTGTATGCGGTACTGCAGCCTATTCTGTTTTTTGGTGAGGGATCCTGTCTCGACTGTGTAGTGTATGCGGTACTGCAGCCTATTCTGTTTTTTGGTGAGGGATCCTGTCTCGACTGTGTAGTGTATGCGGTACTGCAGCCTATTCTGTTTTTTGGTGAGGGATCCTGTCTCGACTGTGTAGTGTATGCGGTTCTGCACGCCTATTCTGTTTTTTGGTGAGGGATCCTGTCTCGACTGTGTAGTGTATGCGGTTCTGCACGCCTATTCTGTTTTTTGGTGAGGGATCCTGTCTCGACTGTGTAGTGTATGCGGTGTGTATCCTGTCTCGACTGTGTAGTGTATGCGGTACTGCACGCCTATTCTGTTTTTTGGTGAGGGATCCGGTCTCGACTGTGTAGTGTATGCGGTACTGCACGCCTATTCTGTTTTTTGGTATAGGAAATAGTCTTAAGGCTAGGCCCTAGGAAAGTGTAGTAATGACACTATTTCCACTGGCACGAAGAAAAGCAAATAAACCACAACTTACTGATCTCAGAGGAACAAAATCTACTCCCAGCTACAAAACAAGCATCTGGTGCTATTTATTTGGTCATTACCAATATAGCCAAAACTTCAGCATCATCCAAACTATACCTTACCCCAGAACACACCACTATTTATGTACAGTAGCTGGGAATCAGGATTCAAAATCAATAATGCAACATTAAAGTAATAAAATAGTTATCTCGAGCTAAGCAAATAGGACTTTAACTTGTTTAAGAGGTGTACGCACATTTCAGGCAGAACAGCAACAGTGTTTTATAAATTGATAATACACTTAAAGCTTTTTTCACAACGTGAGCCTTTGTTAAAAAAATTAATAACTGCCTCCCCAAAAGTCACTGAAAGATTACACTGCCAGGACCAGTCAATGACTGGACAGGTAGGTCTGGACTGCAATGTGCATGCTTTACACAAACCACAACTCCTGTTTTACAAGATGACAGTAAAGTATGCCCTCCTAGAAAAGGTGGGAACAAGCTACTGTACATAGTACAGAGGAGGTAACGAGACTCATATTGCATAGCTGTTTCAGCTTTTTCCAGGTTTCATTACAAGCTTGTTTAGCCACAGTATACAGGGTACAAGCTCAGGTGTACCATCGTAATGGATCAAGCTGCAATGCAATAGGAGCCTTATTCCCATCCCTGTAGAGACTACTGCAGTACCCCAGGATAGCAACTGCAGAGGGATTGATCCACCTGAAAACACAACGCAGTTAACAAGTGTACTGGGGGAATGGGAATAATGTCATGAGGAATTCTACAAGATGGCTGTTGACTTGTTTCAGAACAAATCACAGTACCGTGTCAAGCTGCTGCACTACCAACTTCGCTCTGGCATTCAAAGCTTGCCATAACAACAGCCATGTCAGCAGGGAGGAACTGGAGCTGAACGATTCAAAACGCCACAATTACCCGGAGCTCTGTCAAGGCATTTGCTACGTATAGAATCGGTTTCGGGTAAACCCAAGAAACAATCACAACATTAATCGCATGGGGTAGCAATTTGAAAAGCAAGCGTTTCTAAAACGTCACACCCCACGTAAGTAGGGTGGCCAAAAAAACAAAACCACAACAAAATATGAGTGAAGCGCGTACTGGAAATGCTATCTAACTGATACTGCGTTATTGAACTGGAGGGCACAGCCAGGTTTTGTAGTGTGTCCCTAAATGTAACACGACCCCGACATGTGTAAATAAGTAACTCTGTCCTGTGCTACTTATTTATCGCAGGGCTTTTAAGGTGTCCCCACTATCCACACCAAGGCAAAACAAATATAACATGGTCACACTGACAAAAGTGAAGCTCAACGTGTTTTTACCCAACGCCCTCAACCCCATACAACAGCCGTGCTATTATAGATCGCGTTGCGCTGGTTTGGGATGCAGACACGTACAAGGAAGGGCAGCCTCGTCCTTCTCAGAGCCGCATTGCACCCCGTCCCAAGTATCTGCCCCACACGGGCCCGGTTGTTTCAACGGATTTTCCTTGGGTTGGGTCACTTTAGCCCCCCTCCAACAGTAAGATGGCGTCAGACAGCAACAGATGGCTGTTTGTATCTCGGGTCGCTGCTGGGGGAGGAAGCGCCAGGCTGTGGCTCCTTCTTTGTCAATCTCGGTGCTATTGTTTCGCCCACCAGATCATTATCAAACAACGAGGCCATCACATTACCAATATCTTTAACCATACTTTAAAACAAACCGAGATGCGTTTAAAAACCCGGCTCGGAATCTCCATTTTCTTTTTTCTAAATTGGCATAAAAACAAAGAGGAGGCCTTCGTTATTTTGAATTGCTGACGATACGCTCAGTGAGGAAACAAAACGACTAACACAGCCCCAAACTGAAACGTTCAAGTATATTCCGGTTAATACCTGATCTGTTAATTACAAAAAAAAAAAAAAAAAAAAAGAAGAAAACTTAGGAAAAAAGTAGATTTGAAACCCGCCAACACTTTCCCGCTGCTATTGCCAAAGAGCCTGCTTTATATCAAATCTGTATTTCTTCTAGGCAAGAAAAGGTTGTGTATTTACAAATATGTCACCTTACTAAAAATATTTGTTTGGTTCTCTATTTGAATATTTTACTGAAATCTGCCTGTTACTAAGTCTAGTTAAAATATTTACTTCATCACCAATGTATATGAAAATCAAGATTCATACCAGACCAAATACACGGTTCTGAATTGATCAACAGTATTTAAAAGTAGCAAAAAAAACAAAACAAAACACATTCAATATCTAAAACAGTCGTTCCTACAAACAAACGGCAGATGTGTACGGCTTGTGTTAAATCTTTAGAAGCGCTTCAAATTCCGCTTGGGTGACATTATAGACATTATAGACAGATAACTTGAACATACTGTTATGCTTTTTAAACGAGATGTTTCAGATTCGGCAATGTAATCGCAGAAGAAAAAACACGCATAGACGGCAAAACAACTCGCTGAATGTACAGTCTCAGCAGCACCCGTCTCGATTCACTGGCCAAGTTTTATTTGTTTCGAGATCGCATTTGGAGAATCTCTCGAGTTACACGAACGCCGCGGAGCACACCCGCCGAGACGGGGCTGCTAAACGGGGCTTACCTGCGCTTCGGCTACACCGCTTACTCTCTACCGAAATTCCCGGTTCAATCCGCCTCTCCGTTACAACGCAAACCCGGCTCTCGCGTGGACGCGCACGGGCGGGAGAAGCGCGCCCCCGCCTTTTCTGGGGACGAGCACGGGCCACGCCTGCGCGGTCACGGGCGAGGGGACATGGCTGCGGCATGAGGAGCCTCATATTGCACGCCAGGTTTTACTTGGAGCTCGGTTACACACAGCGGGCAGGTAACAAGCCCAGGTGTGTCTTAACAAGCTGACAGCAAACCAGGAGTGGCTCGAACCGCCATACAATGAGCGGCTTTCTGTTGCCATCCCTGACTTGGCAGACGAGATGTCTTGAAATCTCCTGCTAATAAAAACAAACGCCACTCTCTCAGGCACTGCACTCGATACCCCTTTATTTGACACTAGCAGTGTTCCCCAGAAAACACAGCGAGTAAACCGATCCCCGCACTTTCAGCTTGCCTGGGCACAGACTGCCTTACATCACGTGACGCTGATTTAGCATCCACAGCAACAGATTCGATACAATAAATAAAATACAAAAATACAAAAAACAGAACGACAAGCCAGTTATTACATTAGCATTCAAGAGAATCGCGTTTCTTGAAAATAAGTGGCCTAAACGTGTAGGTTTTCTGTACGTACATGTAGAAAGTATCGTTAGAAGCAGTAATGCAATCTGCCAGCACGGTTTCTCCGCCTCGGTGGATGGTGCTGGCGGAAGGCGCTGACAGTTTGCCCAAAGCCCGCAGCGTGTTTGTAATGTTGCGAGCCAGCGCTGTCCTGCAGCAATGGAGGCACCGTGGTATTTAGAGATCGTCTCGTATACTGTAGACTGCCTGCTGTCCTTCCTCACGGAGTTTGGTCAAGACTGGGCCGCCAATGATACGAGAGTGTCGATCTTCAAAATCCTGCTGGGCTGGCTGCTGATCAGTCTGGTGTCCATTCACTTTGCTTGGAAAGTGTACGGGACAACTGTCAACGACATGTACTACCGGCAAGGTGAGCTGAGTAGCTTTGATCTTATTATTATTATTATTATTATTATTATTATTATTATTATTATTATTATTATCAGAGTGTTTCAAACCAGTACAAAATCTACTGGCAGCGGTCTTTTAAGGGGGCTGCTATACCAGTACAAATTATACTGCCAGTAAAACGCCCCCTAAAAGACTGCTGTCATTGATTAACATCAGTGAAAGATCAATACTGTGCTGCATTGGGTTAGGGTTAGAGAAGGTGAGTTCGTGTTGTGCAGCAGCCTCAGTGCCAGTCATAATCCTAGCTAGTAACAGCTGTTCATGTTTTATTTTTCGGTTTGTTTCGTTTTATTTGTTGTTGGTCTGAATAGTTTGTCCACGGATCCTAGACCACATCATATACAGACCTCTTCGTAAACAAACCAAAACCTCGAACTATCACAGGGAGGGAAATAAAACTCATTGCATAGCAGTTCGATCCATGCCTGGTTTTACTATGAGTCTAATAAGACGCACCTGAGTCTGTTACCTGTACACTGTGGCTAATCTAGCTTGTATTAAAACCTGGAAAGAGTCAAAGTGCCTTGCAGTAGGAGTCCTATTTCCTGCATAGCCACCTGGAAAGGATGGTAACGTGTAGTTTTTGGTACAAGGTTATGTGATGAGAATGAAACACAATTATTTGATGCTGTTTAATGAGCAATGTTTTGCTTTTTGTCTTCTATCACTGTGGATCCTTGTATTGTGACCCTGTCTCCTGTTATGTTATGTCCTGTAACTCGCTGATACGCAACGGATCGCTGCGCTGGAGCCCATGTTGACTGTCAGGTTGATGTGACAGAGCCCCTGTTGAATGGCAGGTTGATGTGACGGAGCCCCTGTTGACTGGCAGGTTGACGTGACGGAGCCCCTGTTGACTGGCAGGTTGATGTGACGGAGCCCCTGTTGAATGGCAGGTTGATGTGATGGAGCCCCTGTTGAATGGCAGGTTAATGTGACGGAGCCCCTGTTGAATGGCAGGTTGATGTGACGGAGCCCCTGTTGAATGGCAGGTTGATGTGACAGATGTCTTTGTTCTTCCGCAGGCACTGGTGGCCAGAATGGAGGCACCCCAGAGACAGCACCAAACTTCAACGGCTGGTAGGTTCCCCACGGTGATGGAGAGGGGCAGGGCTTGTGTACTGAGGGGCAGTGGAGACGGGAGGGGGGTGAAGCAGGGTCCCCACGGTGATGGAGAGGGGCGGGGCTTGTGTACTGAGGGGCAGTGGAGATGGGAGGGGGGTGAAGCAGGGTCCCCGCGGTGATGGAGAGGGGCAGGGCTTGTGTACTGAGGGGCAGTGGAGACGGGAGGGGGGTGAAGCAGGGTCCCCACGGTGATGGAGAGGGGCAGGGCTTGTGTACTGAGGGGCAGTGGAGATGGGAGGGGGGTGAAGCAGGGTCCCCGCGGTAATGAAGAGGGGCAGGGCTTGTGTACTGAGGGGCAGTGGAGACGGGAGGGGGGTGAAGCGGGGTCCCCACGGTGATGGAGAGGGGCAGGGCTTGTGTACTGAGGGGCAGTGGAGACGGGAGGGGGGTGAAGCGGGGTCCCCACGGTGATGGAGAGGGGCAGGGCTTGTGTACTGAGGGGCAGTGGAGACGGAAGGGGTATGAAACACTGACTCCCTTGCTTTTGTTGAAGTTGAGGGGCAGAGCTAGTGATGCTTTTTATATTAGGAATAGGATTGTGTAAGATCCTAGTAAATTCAATATAAAAGCAAAAGACTCTGCTTTTAGGCTGTTTCTGCTGTAGCGTTTTACAAAGGCTGTGCATTTCAACACGGGGACTGCTACACATGTCTGCGCATAGTGATTTTTCTCTCTATTAGGGCCGGTCTCTTTTGTGAATAGTTATATTGTCAGTGTAAGGTTACAGTGTCTTGTTTATTTGAAATGACATTTTTATTTGATTTTTTCCAGGGAGAGTTCTGCTGGGGACGGCTCCAAACCACGGCGGGAGTGAGGACCTTGCTGTGACCTGCCGCGCCTGTGTGGCCAATCAGATTGTAGAGCCTTGCATCTCAACCAGTCACATCTGGAGGAGGGTTGTTCAGAGACGTGTGGCCCGCCCCCTTGGCTCGTAGATGTAGCACTTTGTATTTTGTGTTTTTTTTAAAACAGCACAGGTTTAACCTAGGGCACCAGGGGAAGCAGTGAATCCCAAGCCTTCCTGCCCTAACTAACGGGGTATTTATTGTATACAGGCTAATTCTCTGACAGACTGGGGGCTCAGTTGAATTCTGCTTGCAGCCTCTGGCTTCGCGTCTCCCTCAATGTCTGCATCAGCTCTTCATTGCAATGTATTCACTTTTGCACGGCTGAGAATTGGTTTTGCATTTATTTTGATCCCTAACTGATATTCGTAGGAACCCGTTAAGTACCAAATTAAATGCTCTTTGGAGAAATCCTATCATAACAATTTAGCTAAAGAGAACATTTAAATAACTGGTAGGTGACACTTCAAAATGCTCCCAAAAATTACAAACTAGCCTCAACTGAGGATGGTGGCACTTAATGGGAGACTGTTCCTAGTGATATCAGTGAAAATTGTGCATGTGTATAATTTACTGTATATCACATTGTAAATTGTAATCAGGATGCAAAGAGAAACATTCAGAGCTGTCTCAGCACTGGAAAGACACTTTCCCCAGTTTGTAACGATGTCAAATCATGCACTGCACGTGAAGTACCTGTTCTCTGCAAGGGGAGAGCGTTTGTCCAAGCTTGAATTAATAGGCAGCTTCTGAAGATTGAACTCCTGGGAACCTTGGTTATTTCCATCAGCAATGCTTTACATTCAATTCAGGTGTCAACGGAGTGCTACCCAGCGTTTCGAAATCACATTTCTCTGAGTTAGCTTTCTAACATTGCTTTACTCTGGCTAACAGATGACTCCATGTGCACTAGGACAGTTTGAGACAGTTCAGGCTTTTCCACTCGCATCGCAGTGCATTCTGGTCCTTTTGACCTGTCTCAGGTACCTTTCACAGCAGGACATCACTTACCAGCATGCATTGGGAACAGTCTGACCTGTCCCAAACGGTCCTAGTGTGCATGGAGTCACCTGGTGACCCAAGTCTTTGAGATATCTGCGTATTCCAAGCCAAAGCCACTGAGAATGAAAAGAGCTGCAGCTGAACTCATCGCACTCGGGCTGATCAGCGGTACGGAAACCACATGGATTTTAAACGCGAGGTTAAGCTCTCTTTCTTTCCGGATTGTCTTTGCTTTTTAAACCAGGGTAACCCCGCAGTTATTTAGACTTGTGCACTTTTAATCTTGTTGCTTGTTTTCTGATCCTGTGTTCAGTGCTCTCCAGACGGTGGTCACTCTGGTCCCAGATGGTACCTCTCCGTCCCACACTGGCTCACACAGGGCAGGCACGGTGCTGTTCTTCATCTGTGAGCCAGGGTGCAGACCCACACTCTCACACCACGGCCCTGTGCTTTCACCACTGAGGGCCGTAGTCTGTGGAAGGTGCCAGCCTTAGTAGAGCTGCAAGGTAGTAATGGCTTTCTATCTCAGCACTTTCAATCGTGGGGTTTGGAAGCTCTACTAATGTTAGCGGCTCCAATCAGTCAATCAATCCAAACCTTTATCTAATCAGAACAATTTCTCTTTAACACTGATGACCTGGCAAGAGGCTCACGCCACAGCAGCAATCAACATCAAACCCAATAAATGAGGAGTACAAAAACAAAGTACAGCTCCATGCCACTTCTGCCTTGCTGCTCAAAGAGGGGCACTGTACTGAAGAGTCTCCGACTTGCACATTCCCTGGAATTTGTCCCAGAGAAAGAGGCCATGGCCGGAGAGAGCGCTGGATAGAAGCTGACGGGATGATTTTCTTGACTTGACTAATAGAGGGCGCTAGTTCATTAATTTAATTGAAGACAGTAGGGCTCCCTGGTGGGTCAAGGGGGCTTTCAGTTAATTTTTGTTTTTTTGAATGATTATTATTTAATAAAAAATATTTTTTGAGACACTAGTTCTAGTTCCCTAGTCCTCCCTATTTTGTCAGTAGATTTTTAGCACTTCAGTTCTGTTGCTAAGCACATTTATTAGCTGCAGTATATCTCTCTTGTGTTATTTTTATTTCGACTCTGCATTGACACTGAGTGACGTGTCTGGAATTGAGGAAGCTTCAGACTTGCAGGTGTTTCTCGAGCTACACTGTTAGATCGGGGGGGTATCAAGCTGGTGTAATGTCTGGTAAAAGTCCTGTCTGTCACTTATATCAACACTAAATAATTCTGTACACTTCTCAACCTGATATGGTGTTCCAAGAACTGGAATGGAAACTCTGAATTGACAAGTTTGATCTGCTCTTTAAAAACACGTTTTAAAAAAGTGGGGTGTTTACTGAGCCGTTTGCCTTGTGCTCTGTGTTCCCAGAGCAAAGCTGGCAGACAGCTGTGCAAACAGACTGGCGGTTTGCAGTCGTGGCCGCTGGTGCTCAGTTCTGCGTGCGTGCGTGTGTTTTAAATGCTGAACTCCCTTTAACATGACTGTTTATTCTTTTTATTCCTGTTGACGTTTCTTGAACGGTGGATTTTATTAGACCCCTCCTTTCATTACACTAGTAACAAAGGACCAGTGAAACGGTAAACAAGATTGATCAAAAGCACACATTTGTTTTTACACATTACACATAACAACAGTGCAGGCTGGTTTCACAGAGCCCGGTGAGCACCGAGGGTAGATCAGGGCGAATCTGGATCTCTGAAACCAGCCGAATTAGGTCATTTCATTACCATGGGAATATAAACATCAGCGTCTATGAGGGGAGTTCATCTTCTCTGCCGAGCAGCCTGCAGTGTCGAGAGTGGACAAGTGTCTCTTTGTGTAACATTGTGTGGATTATTCATTGTGAGATTTTTAATAAATTCTACCAGTTCTGATGATGAAAGTCTATTGTTTTTGTTTTGTTCTTCTATGTAATGATGTGCTATCAGCAAGCAGTGCTGGGTGTGAGCAGGAGCAGTGTGCAGTGACAGTGTATGCACTGGGGTTGCTATCAGTGTGCAGTGACAGTGTATCCACTGGGGATGCTATCAGTTTGCAGTGACAGTGTATGCACTGGGGATGCTATCAGTGTGCAGTGACAGTGTATGCACTGGGGTTGCTATCAGTGTGCAGTGACAGTGTATGCACTGGGGATGCTATCAGTGTGCAGTGACAGTGTATGCACTGGGGATGCTATCAGTGTGCAGTGACAGTGTATGCACTGGGGTTGCTATCAGTGTGCAGTGACAGTGTATGCACTGGGGTTGCTATCAGTGTGCAGTGACAGTGTATGCACTGGGGTTGCTATCAGTGTGCAGTGACAGTGTATGCACTGGGGTTGCTATCAGTGTGCAGTGACAGTGTATGCACTGGGGTTGCTATCAGTGTGCAGTGACAGTGTATGCACTGGGGTTGCTATCAGTGTGCAGTGACAGTGTATGCACTGGGGATGCTATCAGTGTGCAGTGACAGTGTATCCACTGGGGATGCTATCAGTGTGCAGTGACAGTGTATGCACTGGGGTTGCTATCAGTGTGCAGTGACAGTGTATGCACTGGGGTTGCTATCAGTGTGCAGTGACAGTGTATGCACTGGGGATGCTATCAGTGTGCAGTGACAGTGTATGCACTGGGGTTGCTATCAGTGTGCAGTGACAGTGTATGCACTGGGGATGCTATCAGTGTGCAGTGACAGTGTATGCACTGGGGTTGCTATCAGTGTGCAGTGACAGTGTATGCACTGGGGATGCTATCAGTGTGCAGTGACAGTGTATGCACTGGGGATGCTATCAGTGTGCAGTGACAGTGTATGCACTGGGGTTGCTATCAGTGTGCAGTGACAGTGTATGCACTGGGGTTGCTATCAGTGTGCAGTGACAGTGTATGCACTGGGGTTGCTATCAGTGTGCAGTGACAGTGTACGCACTGGGGATGCTATCAGTGTGCAGTGACAGTGTACGCACTGGGGTCGCTATCAGTGTGCAGTGACAGTGTACGCACTGGGGTCGCTATCAGTGTGCAGTGACAGTGTATGCACTGGGGTTGCTATCAGTGTGCAGTGACAGTGTATGCACTGGGGTTGCTATCAGTGTGCAGTGACAGTGTATGCACTGGGGTTGCTATCAGTGTGCAGTGACAGTGTATGCACTGGGGATGCTATCAGTGTGCAGTGACAGTGTATGCACTGGGGTCGCTATCAGTGTGCAGTGACAGTGTATGCACTGGGGTCGCTATCAGTGTGCAGTGACAGTGTATGCACTGGGGATGCTATCAGTGTGCAGTGACAGTGTATGCACTGGGGATGCTATCAGTGTGCAGTGACAGTGTATGCACTGGGGATGCTATCAGTGTGCAGTGACAGTGTATGCACTGGGGTTGCTATCAGTGTGCAGTGACAGTGTATGCACTGGGGATGCTATCAGTGTGCAGTGACAGTGTATGCACTGGGGTTGCTATCAGTGTGCAGTGACAGTGTATGCACTGGGGTTGCTATCAGTGTGCAGTGACAGTGTATGCACTGGGGTTGCTATCAGTGTGCAGTGACAGTGTATGCACTGGGGTTGCTATCAGTGTGCAGTGACAGTGTATGCACTGGGGTTGCTATCAGTGTGCAGTGACAGTGTATGCACTGGGGTTGCTATCAGTGTGCAGTGACAGTGTATGCACTGGGGTTGCTATCAGTGTGCAGTGACAGTGTATGCACTGGGGATGCTATCAGTGTGCAGTGACAGTGTATGCACTGGGGATGCTATCAGTGTGCAGTGACAGTGTATGCACTGGGGATGCTATCAGTGTGCAGTGACAGTGTATGCACTGGGGTTGCTATCAGTGTGCAGTGACAGTGTATGCACTGGGGTTGCTATCAGTGTGCAGTGACAGTGTATGCACTGGGGTTGCTATCAGTGTGCAGTGACAGTGTATGCACTGGGGTTGCTATCAGTGTGCAGTGACAGTGTATGCACTGGGGTCGCTATCAGTGTGCAGTGACAGTGTATGCACTGGGGTTGCTATCAGTGTGCAGTGACAGTGTATGCACTGGGGTCGCTATCAGTGTGCAGTGACAGTGTATGCACTGGGGTTGCTATCAGTGTGCAGTGACAGTGTATGCACTGGGGTCGCTATCAGTGTGCAGTGACAGTGTATGCACTGGGGTTGCTATCAGTGTGCAGTGACAGTGTATGCACTGGGGTTGCTATCAGTGTGCAGTGACAGTGTATGCACTGGGGTTGCTATCAGTGTGCAGTGACAGTGTATGCACTGGGGTTGCTATCAGTGTGCAGTGACAGTGTATGCACTGGGGTTGCTATCAGTGTGCAGTGACAGTGTATGCACTGGGGTTGCTATCAGTTTGCAGTGACAGTGTATGCACTGGGGTTGCTATCAGTGTGCAGTGACAGTGTATGCACTGGGGATGCTATCAGTGTGCAGTGACAGTGTATGCACTGGGGATGCTATCAGTGTGCAGTGACAGTGTATGCACTGGGGATGCTATCAGTGTGCAGTGACAGTGTATGCACTGGGGATGCTATCAGTGTGCAGTGACAGTGTATGCACTGGGGATGCTATCAGTGTGCAGTGACAGTGTATGCACTGGGGTTGCTATCAGTGTGCAGTGACAGTGTATGCACTGGGGATGCTATCAGTGTGCAGTGACAGTGTATGCACTGGGGATGCTATCAGTGTGCAGTGACAGTGTATGCACTGGGGTTGCTATCAGTGTGCAGTGACAGTGTATGCACTGGGGTTGCTATCAGTGTGCAGTGACAGTGTATGCACTGGGGTTGCTATCAGTGTGCAGTGACAGTGTATGCACTGGGGTTGCTATCAGTGTGCAGTGACAGTGTATGCACTGGGGATGCTATCAGTGTGCAGTGACAGTGTATGCACTGGGGTTGCTATCAGTTTGCAGTGACAGTGTATGCACTGGACTGGAAGTTATTTAAAATGGTTAGAATAAACTGAACTGTTTAACAGAACTCTAGGGGGTTGGGGCTTGACTGGAAGTCTTATCATTAACTATTTATTGTACCAATTGTCTTTTACACAGTTTCTTGAATTTCTGTTCAGCGATCAGGCAAGTTTCTATAGAGTTAACAATGGAATAGAATTAACTTCAGATTTAACTTCAGTGTAAAATGTAATATCATTTTAGAATAACAATAATAATGCAATAGTGGGCACTAGTTTCTCAACCCCCAGAGCTAGTGCGGGTTAGTAACCTTGTGCAGGTAACCAGGTCTGCAGTGTTGAACCCTGTGCAGTTCCACCTGTGCAGGGTGAGCGCAGCGGGCCAGCCCTCCTCTCTTGAGCTGAGACAGCGCCTTGCGCAGGGTGTTCATCTCCTGGATGGTGGCCAGCTGCCAGGTCAGACTCTGCTTCTCCTCCAGGGTGATCGGGGGGGTGGGGGCGGGTAGGAGGGCAGAGCTCCCCCTCCTGCAGGGAACACAGACACAGCCAGTGAAGACAGCAACCCCACCTGAGCTCCCTTCCGCTCATCTAAACTGCGGCAGTTTGCATCATGAAAATACGTTATTAATAAAAACAGCATATTGCTCTTAACGAAATCCAGCTCAGATCTAGCACTACGAACAATGATGCAGGTACTAAACCTGGTGCAGCGGGAGTGTTCTGCTCACCGGAGATGAGCACCAAGAGCAGGTCTTGCTCCACCAGCCCACTGGCGAGCTCTCTGATGGCGCTGGCAGCCTCCATGGCGTCTCTGTCTGGGAGGTTGTGTCGCGCTCCCTTCAGCACTGTGATCCAACTGTCAGGGCTAACCAGCAGGTCCCTGCGTCACAATCAATACATTTTTCATGCAACAAAGGTAACACACTCCCTCCGAGCCTCATCTGAGGCCAGAGCTTCAACATGTCCCCATATAGGTTTTTTTTACTGGCATGCATGCCCCCTTGGCGTGTGTGCCAGTGATCAAGTCATTCTGCTCAGTATCTAGTTTTCCTTGTCATTATCAATAGCATCCAAAAAGCAGAGCTGTGACACTTACCCCCTGCCTGTCTGCCTGCCTCAGAGCCTCCTGAATCCCGTGGGGCACGCTGACCACGTCCCTGACCAGGTGATCTCCCAGAATCCTCTCTGCCATGGCTGCCATGCCCAGCACAGCCTTGCCGAAGCCCACCAGGTGCACGTTCCCCGTCGGCGCGAAGCTCCTGCCGTCCACCAGAAGGCGCTCTCCCCGCAGAGCCAGCCTCCCGCGCATCATGTTCTCAGGGAGCACAGCGTTGACCGCCGCGCCGAACACCTCGCGACCCTGTGTCCACAACGTCATAATCCTCCTGCTTCTCCTGCCCAGCCCCCAGGGGGCGCTTCTGAGCAACACCCTGCCAGCCGCTCCACACAAACCACTGACCATGGGGAGTGGTCACACAGTACTAGCAGACACCAAATCCTGGCACACCAGGTCTGAAAAAAAAAAAAACATTTTGTTTTAAAGATTTAGGGGAAGAAGCTTTCAATTTAATTTGAGCTCTTTTTTATCCGTTAAATATTTAAAGGAATGTATTCTTTATCTTTTCTGACCCTAAAATGAAGTGTAACTTTGGTTTGAAAGTTGGAAGGGGTGGGGATATTAACATTATATTCATATTAATGCAGTGGTGTAACTGTGCACGGTTCACTTACAGTACTGTAAGTGTAAGGACATGGGGAGACTGAACCGGATCAGGGCTTCAGAGCAGCTCGTGACTGAACCGGATCAGGGCTTCAGAGCAGCTCGTGACTGAACCGGATCAGGGCTTCAGAGCAGCTCGTGACTGAACCGGATCAGGGCTTCAGAGCAGCTCGTGACTGAACCGGATCAGGGCTTCAGAGCAGCTCCTGACTAGGGTGTGGTAACTATCAGGCAATTGTACTTTCATAATTATTCCAATTCCACAGTTTATTGACTAATGAAAGATTATTCTTAACAGATTATAAGAGTCTGTACATAATTACATTGGTTTACATTCATTGCTTATTCAAGATACAGAAACCTCACAATGATTGCAACCCCTTCTTCTAGTCGAATAGTGGTAGACACGTAAATTGCAGTCAAAAAGGTAATGAGCCATTACTTTCAACTGGGAACATCCTTTCAGAACCGGTCCGGAGGCAGCTGTGAGTTCATTTCACCTGGGCAATTCAAACTCGTGTCATCCCCTCTAAGCTTATATAAAGTGAATCTCAACTGAACATGCGCAGTCTCAATCCTACAGAATTCCATAGTCTAAAACATCTGGTTTTGGTTTACATCTGTTCTTAATCCTACAGAATTCCACAGTGTAAAACATCTGTTTCACATTATCTGTCACACAATGAAGGCTGTTTTACCATGCTAACCATGGACACCTTTAAGTCCCTGCAATGGAAAACGTACCTACCCTAACACTGGACCCTTCCACAAGCATATCTGTACACAGAGGACAATCTCACAAGTTTACTTTAACAGCCCTTTGCCCCTGGAATCCACTCAGGCCTTCGAGGGTTCAGAAAGAAATATAAAATGCAGCTTCAAAATACAATGACAAGCGATTCGACTACAAGTCCTTCTCAGTGTTTTCATTCTAGTCAAAAGCTTGTCATTTTAGTCTCTCTATATCTTGCACGATTAAGTGTGCAGCAGTTTTGCGCACCAGACAGTGCTGTGTGATGTCCTGCCGTTACAGATTCTGTGCCGTCTCGGTCCTGCAGCAGCAGTTGTTGATGCATCGTTCACCTCCCTAGTCTCTGTAAGTCGCTTTGGATAAAAGCGTCTGCTAAATGACTAATGAATGTTAAAAGCTCTAAAACCATGACTGCAGACTAGCCCGGCTCTTTTGCATAGCGGCTCAGATGCCTGCCAGCGGGGTGCGGGGTGCCGGTTCACGCCCAGACTCTGCCCTGTCACACATGGATAATGTTTAATGTAAGGGTCACTCCAGATCAAGTGAATGAAATCTTGGGTTTACTGCACTCCAGTGCAGTGATGAAGACAATAAATGAATACAAAACAATAGAAACACCTCATACAATAACTGGATAACAGAATCCTCCCATATTGCAATGAAAACAACTTGCTTTTCTCTTTGCTGTTCAACCGATACTAAATCTGCCTCTTTACTGGGTGAGTGCAAACATGATTATGGCTCATTTCAATCATGCAATCATTTCAATCATGCAATCATTTCAATCATGCAATCATTTTTTCAACTACGGAAACCAAATCATGAAATAAAACATGTCGATCCATTTAGATTCACCATCGATAATTTAGTTAAAACAATAAAAAAAAAAAAAAAAACAGCTCCCGGTGTTTTTACGTTTTTCTAAAACCCGTATAGCTTTTCTTTATCACGCAGTGTTATTGCCGGCCCCCCGCAGCGAGCTGCTTCACGCTAGCTCCAGGTTGTTGGGACCCCTGTGAGTGCGAGGCCCGGCTCTGTGGTAGCGAGGGCTGGGCGCCAGGTTCAGGGAATGCTGCAGGCTGATGATCTCCAGGGAGGGAAAGGAGGGCAGACAGACTCTGGTCTGCATGAAGTGCTCACGGGTGGGCCGGCAGGGGGGGCTCTGCCACGAGTCACAATCCACAAAGGCCACAACGCGAGGCTGCTTCACTGACTTGAACTCCAGGGTGTCGAAGCTGGTGAACTTCAGCCCGACAGCTCCGGAACCTGTGGGGGGCTTGGGGGCCCGTGGATCTCTCAGGGAGCTCTTAGGGGGCGTGGCTGTGATGTGAAGGAGGGGCTTGGGGGCCCGTGGATCTCTCAGGGAGCTCTTAGGGGGCGTGGCTGTGATGTGAAGGAGGGGCTTGGGGGCCCGTGGATCTCTCAGGGAGCTCTTAGGGGGCGTGGCTGTGATGTGAAGGAGGGGCTTGGGGGCCCGTGGATCTCTCAGGGAGCTCTTAGGGGGCGTGGCTGTGATGTGAAGGAGGGGCTTGGGGGCCTGTGGATCTCTCAGGGAGCTCTTAGGGGGCGTGGCTGTGATGTGAAGGAGGGGCTTGGGGGCCCGTGGATCTCTCAGGGAGCTCTTAGGGGGCGTGGCTGTGATGTGAAGGAGGGGCTTGGGGGCCCGTGGATCTCTCAGGGAGCTCTTAGGGGGCGTGGCTGTGATGTAAAGGAGGGGCTTGGGGGTCTGCAGGGCTGTCAGGGAGCTCTTAGGGGGCGTGGTTGTGATGTGAAGGAGGGGCTTGGGGGTCTGCAGGGCTGTCAGGGAGCTCTTAGGGGGCGTGGCTGTAATGTGAAGGCGGGGCTTGGGCGGGGCCGACTCCTCAGCCCTGGGCGGTCCTTTGGGGTTGTTTTCTTTGCCACTCACGGAGATGTGCGTCCTACGGATGGGCTTGGATCCGTGGGCAGGGGTGGGGGTCTGCCACGGGAGGTCCTGGGGTTTCGCAGGGGGTGGCTGTGCTGTTTTGGGGGGCTCTTTGCGCCCAGATTGGTCCTGCCGCGGTGGAGGCGCAGTGAATGAGGTGCTGTTCCTGTGTAGAGGGGGGCACCCTCCACCAGCAGGTTCATCCCCACGTATGGGGTACCTCCACTGGGTAGAGAGAGGGGAGGGGACCCTGTTACTGTGGGGTACAGCTCAAAGAAACAAACGTACTGGGCTACTTAATGTATGTAAAGTTTGCATCTAGTAAACTATATATAGTTTACAGTCATAATGATGTTACAGCTTTCCTACTGTTTAAGTAATTTAGCTGAGCCTCACCTGTGCCTAACCTGTTTGTAGATGAGTTCCAAGCTCCCAGTGTGTGCCAGTGAGTTTACCTGTCCCTCCCTCTCCCGACCCACCTGTTTGCAGATGAGTTCGAAGCCCCCGATGTCGCAGTAGCGGTCGGCCCTCCTGTCGATCACCACCCTGAGCGTGTCCTCCTGCACAGCCCCGCAGAGCCGGGCGGTGACGGGGGTGGAGGGGGCCATGGTGGGGCTGGCGTTGATCTCGATGAGCCAGGCCCGCAGGTCGGGCCCCATCATGAAGTCAGCCCTGTACAGCTCGAAACTGTTTCGCCGCGACTCCACCAGGTCCTGCGTGGTCTGCAGGGCGTGGATCACTGCCTGCTTCATCCCCGGCACAGCCCTGGCCTCCCACAGGGACTCCTGCCCGCGGCTGCGCAGGAAAGCCTGGAAGTCCAGTGAAGACCACATGTTGTCATGGGGAACGTGCGGGTTCCGGCTTTGGGATCGCTCGTAGTGCTTCTGGATGGAGTTGTTGCACAGGTGCACAGAGCTGCCGGCACACGGGGGGGAGAGGGAATGCAGACAAGCATCGATGACAACGTCATGACTCCAGTGTAATACTGAGAGCGCTCACCTGCCAGGTAAGTTTCAGACTCCAGTGTAATACTGAGAGAACTCACCTGCCAGGTAAGTTTCAGACTCCAGTGTAATACTGAGAGAGCTCACTTATCCAGGTTGTCCAGTGAGAATGGCTGGGTGCAGAAGCGCAGGTAGCACTCCTTGTAGAAGTAGATGGTGAGCGGGTTCCAGTCCATGACGAGGAACCACTGCCGCACATCAAACTTGGTGCCATAGACCAGCAGGGGGCGCTCCAGGTACTTCTGCACCACCCACTTGCTGTCCTTGATCATGGTGGGGTCGCTGTCCACCAGCTTCAAGATGTCATCCAGCCGGTCCATGCACACGATGCCTGCGAAAGACAGAGTCAACGAGGGGTGCAGAGGCAGGGTCGGCCCAGCAAGACACCCCCAAATCAGAGGGTTCGACTCTTAAAACCTTGGCCCCAAATGATTCATGCTTTTGTTTTGACAAGTTGTCTTTTTTTATATTTGTTTTGACTGATTCTAGAGCAATCACTATACACTGTCCTCGAAAGCTGGAAAGCAAAGCAATTGTTAAAAACAAATAGCATGTACAGGACTCACAGGAAAAACCTGCAGTCTCAACCCCCCCCACCCACACGCACACGCACACGCAGTTAGAGGGAGAGCATGTGAAACAGTGAGAGGAAGAGCGTGTGAGACAATGAGAGGGAGAGCGTGTGAGACAGTGAGAGGGAGTGTGTGAGACAGTGTGTGAGAGAGGGAGAGCGTGTGAGACAGTGTGTGAGAGAGGGAGAGGGAGAGCGTGTGAGACAGTGTGTGAGAAGGAGAGTGTGTGAGACAGTATGTGAGAGAGTGAGAGGGAGAGTGTGTGAGACAGTGTGTGAGAGAGGGAGAGCATGTGAGAGAGTGAGAGGGAGAGTGTGTGAGACAGTGTGTGAGAGAGGGAGAGCGTGTGAGACAGTGAGAGGGAGAGTGTGTGAGACAGTGTGTGAGAGAGGGAGAGCGTGTGAGACAGTGAGAGGGAGAGTGTGTGAGACAGTGTGTGAGAGGGGGAGAGCGTGTGAGACAGTGAGAGGGAGAGCGTGTGAGACAGTGAGAGGGAGAGCGTGTGAGACAGTGTGTGAGAGAGTGAGAGGGAGAGCGTGTGAGACAGTGAGAGGGACAGCGTGTGAGACAGTGTGTGAGAGAGTGAGAGGGAGGGGGAGTGCAGTCGGCTCCTCACCTTGATGGCTCGCTCTGCCAGCAGCTTGGCGTTCTTGAGCCTCTCAAGGTTGTTCCTGCTGAGTTTTCCATTAGAGTCAGTGCCCTCAGATTTCCTCCCTGCTTTCTTGCGCTGGTTCATTCCCCCTCGATTCAGCCTTTCTCTCTGGACACCGGGGTATGTCACAGCGTCACCGTTCCCTTGAGTGTCTGCACCCCCCTCCTCCTTCTCCTCCTGCTCCTCCTCGCTCTGTCTCCCTCCTCCTGCCTCTGGGGCACCCTCCATCTGTCACAAACAGGAATGAATGTGAATGAATCTGTTACCACACTCATGGAAGAGTAATTAAACAAGCATATTTCCTGCTGCGATCTTGGCATTCGCAAGCTATTCCAGCACCCTCTCCGTGCCTTTTACCAACTGGGACGTCACTAATGTGTCCCGCTGTAGGAACGCTTTATTAAAAGCAGGAAGCCAAGCCAACACTGCTCAGCATTGAATTATTGTGCAACATGATCAGGGCTCCTCTGTGCTATATCCCTGCTCCCCTGTGCTGTACAATCCACTCACTATGCTACACCACACTTTACAATCCTATCATTTCTCAAAAATATACAGTACACAGTTGTAACACACACAGAGCAGCGTGATTATTACAGTGGGTATCAGCTCCAAGTTACTATATTGTAGCGAAATAGGTTAACGCAGACAGGCGCATCTGACCGGGCGAGGCAATCCACACACAGGCGGAACCCGGGACCTCTCGCACTGAAGCATAGCGCGGATACCGCTGTACCAAAGAGCCCCCTCAACAGCAAGGAGCGTATATCAGGTTTATGTCTGTGTTTTTGTAATAACCTCACCTACCAGCCCCGCTGCTGCCTTCCCCCATGCACGCTACACTATGCATTGTTTGGTTTTGCAAAACCAGTTCTACAATCTCTAATAATCCATGCGGAGAACTAGTTCCCCAGCTCCTCTGAACTCGTCCCTAGACCTTGCTGACTGACACAGCGACCAGGACGAATCGTTTCAGAATCTTCCCATCTCTTGCATTGCTGTAAGTCACCGGGGTGATGGTTCTGTCAAACAAAGACAGGTTCTTTTGCTATAAACGCGGTCTTTCCCTTTTCTTGCTGAATATGATGCATCTGAAAAAAGGGGAAGATTTTCTACATAAACTTGCCATCCAGGTAGCTGTAAACGATATAAAACAACTAACATTAAACAGTACATATATATGGAATGTTAACATAAAATGGTTATTATTATCAGTGTTGTTGTATCTGGATTATTATTATTATTATTATTATTATTATTATTATTATTATTATTATTATTATTATTATTATTACAAGCAAAACAACACTGCACGGGCAAGTCCACGCACAGCGGGATAGATTTGATAAGTATGTAATTATAATTAACACCACACGACAAGTCTAAACCATTACTCCTCACATTCGACTCGTTATGACTAGAAGCTTCTTATTAACAACACATTATTAACCCTTGAATTTACCTGCGAGAATTCAGCCGCTCACCTGTGTTCACGCTGTCGCTCCACCGCATGAAATAACATCATGCGCCCAGTACGCCTGCGCCAGGGCTCTGCATTATGTTTACAGTCTCCATAGAAACCGTCTCCCGGCGACGCTCAGATATTGTCGGGGCTCAAATTGCGGCCTCGTGCCTGTGTGCCTGAGGCTGCAGACGGTGCAATTTGATGCGAGCTTTCGCTAGAAATTCGCTTGTAAAATAAACCCGATTAATTCCAGATTGTTGAGTTTTCCATGACTGCAGTGACATACAGACAGAAGCACTTCGAGTCAGCACGCTTGTTATTAAATGAAATCATACTTATTTTAGTATTTCTAAATTATGCACTGATGGAATGTGTTTAATGGATGCTATAAACGTCAATACAATATCATTCTGAAAAAAGAAAACAGCCGTCTTTCACATTGTCATCCCCGGCGCTAGCACAAAGGCAGCCCTTTCTCCTAAACATTAATAATCAAGCACATTGCTTGCGAAATAGCAGTCAGCAGTCTGAGTAATCAAGGCTGCAATAGCGGGGAGGGGAAGTGGCGAGCGTGGGATCACTGCAGAGCTGTCCCAGTTTGTAAGTGGGGGAGTGCAGCTCATATTCTGCCGTGCTGCCTGTGTATTAAACTCTGAAGGGAGGTGGAGAGGAGAGGTGAGGGTGCTGGGTCCAGGCAGCCAGTTTTCCTCAGTCTTCTTGGAAACACAATTAAAGCACAAAGAATGTATGGCTCGTTTTTTTGCCACATAACCAGTTTCATTGCCAAAAAACAAACCACATTCAAGGAAAAGTTTTCATCAATGTCTTTAAACATTATATACACACACACACACACACACACAGACAGACAATGCAGAAAAGAAATTGATAAATTAAAAACTTCAGATAGCATGGTAAAAACAGCTAGCTAGACTGATGGCGTTTAAGTTTGAAAGGTGTGTGTGTGTGTGTGTGTGTGTGTGTGTGCGTGTGGATCCCAGGTAAGACACTTACAGAACAATGGTCTGAAATGTTACTAAACAGTAGATTTAGTTTTGATCAATCTCTAGCCTCATTAGAGCGTTTGTACAGCACAGGGGAGGCACTAAGACTGCCCTTGAAAACTCAGCTGATACAAAATGGACTAAAACATTTTTTTTTTTTAAAGTTTTCCACAACAGCAATGTCCACAATCTCCAAGGAAACAACTCCCTCTGCCTCTCCCCTTCCTCAGAGCACATCCTGCATAGAACCAAAACTACTGCAGCCTGCTGCTAACAACAATAATACAATTCAAGATAGACCAGCACGTAATGGGGTTTATTATTATTATTATTATTATTATAGTATATTGTTTGTCAAAATAGAAGCATACTTTTTTTGTAAGTTGGTTGTAATTAAAAAAAAAAAAAAAAAAAGACAAAAAACCAGGCGTTTGTATAAAATAAAGCAGCCGCTGCTAATTGAGTCTCACTCAGCTAGCTCTCCAGCCTTCATGAACACCAGTGTGGATTGAGAGGACCTGCCCTGCGTTTGCTTCTGTTTAATTAGCAGAAAATGAAAAAAATATACATATAGAATAGATGACAACATTAGTATTCATGAGCCTGGATCAGCCAGCCAATCAAGTGCCAGGCCCCCCAGAATGAATTGGCTGCTCCTCTGCGGTTCTTGTTTTGACTGGGTTCTCACTCCCCTGGCCCTGCCTTCTAAGGAGATGCCATGTTGAAACCCTGGTCATGTGATCAGCAGGAGGACTGAGGCAAGCCTCTTCAGAACTGAAAAACAAAAAAGAAAAATTAACTTCATTGCAAAATTCCCTGAATGCACCCTGCTTCTAGAGCAGCTCTGTGTTCTGTGTCTGCACCTTGGTTCTAGAGTGCGCACGGTATCCTGGTTCTAGAGTAGGAGTGGTGTATGATGTGTGTGTTTGCTGTAGAGTAGACCAAGTGTTCACCTGTTCTAGGTTCTTGTTCTAGAGTAGACCAAGTGTTCACCTGTTCTAGGCTCTGGTTCTACAGTAGACCAGGTGTTCTCTCGGTCTAGGCTCTGGTTCTAGAGTAGACCAGGTGCCGGAGGGACTCACATTCTTGAGGAACTCCTCGGCCACAATTCTGGCCCTGGCGTTGACCGACAGCTTCATCTCGCTGATCTCCTTGTCAATCTCCTCCATGAAGTGGATGACGAAGTCAACCAGCTTGTGCTTGTACATCTGCTCCGTGTGGAAGTTGGTGATGAGAAAGCTGATATCATATCCCTGTGAGCAGAGAGAGACAGAGTGAGGGGAACAGTCAATAACAGGGAGAGAGAGAGGGGAGCAGTCAATAACAGAGAGGAAGAAGATTGGAGAGACGGGGAGAGACAGAGTGAGGGGAAGTGGAAGCTGACTTATCCCTGAGAGAGACTGTCAAAGGCATCGTTACTAGTGTATTTAATTTCATAATTAGCGCATGGCACCCTGTTGCAGACAGACAGAGGGACGAAGGGAGGGAGCTGTGGAGGGCTCTCTCTCTATCTATCTCCCTCTTTCCTCACCTCCACTGCTTTCCTCCTCAGGATGAAGAAGTTCTCCGCTCTCATCATCATGAAGCGCATGAACTTGTGGCACAGGATTTTCTCGATCTCGTCGGCCTGCGGAGACGACACACAGCAGAGTGAGCAGCAGCGCACAGGGGCACACAGCAAAGTGAGCAGCAGCGCACAGGGGCACACAGCTGTACTCGTGAAGGTAGAGAACGGATCTGCCAATGAGCAGCAACCAGTTTCTCTGAAAGGTACAGTGCCAATACCGCCCTGCCTACTCGGGAACACCCAGGTATACATGCTCACCTGCTTGACAGCGATGCTGACTCTGACAGAGTTGATGGAGCCCTCAATCAGCACCTTCTCCTTGTCATTCCTGCTGATAATCACTGGCTGCAGCAGCAGCTCCTTGCTGCTCCTGGAGAGAGAGGGAGGGAGGGAGAGAGTGAGGGAGGAAGGGAGGGTGAGCCACACACTGCAGCAAAGCACAGCACAGAACAGGAAAGAGCCTGTGGGTTCATTTTAACTAGGTGACCTCACATGCTGCCCCAGCCCCTTTGCACTCACTGTGTACGCAATGAGAACGTGGTTGCGTTCAGCACCATTATTAATAACAATCACTTTGCTCTTTATGGGTGGTAGTTATACACAAGCACAAGTTGATGAAAGTTAGGGGTTTAGTAAGGTTAACATGAGCGGAGCGACAGCAATGACTATCACAGTCCGGCCGCTTTAAAACAGACCCTGATTAGCACAAGCCTCGGCCCATCCCTTCCCTGAGGCAACATTACCATGGAACAGCAAAATCACAGCAGAGCCAGGTCTGTGCAACCAGGCGCTTTGGAAACACATCTGACAAGAACACTGAACAATACAGCTCCCTTACCTAGGAGGTCTATTTGTAGAGTGTGAAGCGATTTCTGTAACACACCCCTGAACCCAAGAGCAAGGGGGTTCATGCAACTGGCTGATTTCCCGGTCCACGAACAGCACTAATCCTGGACTAGTCTACCTACTAGAAAGTTACGTTGGGTAAAGTTACATTAGTTAATCCAAGGTTAGTGCTAACCAGGGTCTGTGAAATCAGCCACGCACTGTGGTAGACTAGCTGACCTCCCCAGCTCCCTAGACACCCAGTAAACCCAGCCCAGCCCCGCTGCTTACCTGACCTCCACCTCAGGCTTGTTGTGCCGCTCCACCACCTGAGAGGAAAAGTTCTCCAGGCACAGCGCTGCCTGCAGAGTGGCACGCACTGCATTGAGATACGGGCGGAGTGTGGCTGTCTGAGGAGAGGAGGGGGGAGAGAGAGAGAGAATGTTAGAGGGGGATCGGAGCAGAGTGGCGCGCACTGCATTGAGATACGGGCGGAGTGTGGCTGTCTGAGGAGAGGACAGGGGAGAGAGAGAGAGAGAGAGAGAATGTTAGAGGGGGATCGGAGCAGAGTGGCGTTCTGAGTAGAGAAAGGGAGAAGTGGATAGAGAGAGAAGGGCGGAAGTCAGAGCAGAGTGGTGTAGACAGAACCCAGGTTTAGCTTCCTATTGTAGACCCTTCTCCTTTCAGATTTTAGGCTGGGAGACGTCTGCAGCGAGTTCTCGCATTGCACCTGTTCCATCGTCTTGTTTTATCAGTGATGCCCGTGTTGTCTGTGCATTTGTAATCCTCAGTGACTGAGGGACTAAACCAAATGCTGCACTGCCTGATTCCCAGGACAAGTGAAAAGGAGAAGTGAGGCTCATTTCAATCATCCTTAAAACAAACAAGCACACAAGCAACCCTGTAAATCAGTCAGCAACTCCGCGAGCTACTGACAGCCCTGCGATGCAGCACACGGAACACACGCATGCTGCAAGCATGTTTCACCACTGACAGCCCTGCGATGCAGCACATGGAACACACGCATGCTGCAAGCATGTTTCACCACTGACAGCCCTGCGATGCAGCACACGGAACACACACATGCTGCAAGCATGTTTCACCACTGAAGCCCTGCGATGCAGCACACGGAACACACACATGCTGCAAGCATGTTTCACTATAAAGAAGCAAACAGTGTGATCTGAGCCTACAGCACGTAGCCCTTTTGAAGCATCCCATGTATGCTTTGGATGGGTTTGAAAAGACTGCCAAGGACAGTGTAGTCTAAGTTAGAGGCACAGTACAGTCCCAAGGCAGGCAAACCTTTAAACAGGCCATGTTCAACACACACCACGACTGAAGCACTGTCTGTTTCTACTTCATCAGCTTTCTGGATTAAGTGTACATTAAAACACACATGATCAGAGTAGCAGTGAAACATGCTGACAGACTGACTGAAACAAAGTGAGCTCATCCCCTAGTGGATGGAATCTGCAAACACAGAATTACCCCAGGGACAGACAGGCTTGCAGAGACTTCTCTAAAAACTGAGCAAACTCAGAAGCAAAGCAGCGCTCCACTCTGCTAGCCTCAACATGCTAATGCTTGGCTTCTGTTTTGCCTTCACAGACCTGGATCAAAGAAAAATGTGACCTACACCTAACTGCTAAAGTACTTTTATATGCAGAGAAACTAAAAAAAAAAATAATAATCACTCTTCAATATTTAATGAATGAATTGTGATGGTCAAGTGTTATTTACCTTTATTTCGTTTCAATGCAGGGAGAGCTGCGTAAGTCAAACAAAACTGCTGTGATTGTATAATCGCTAGTGAGTCAAATGATGTAATATTAGTGTGTGTAGTTTGTAGAACACACATCAATTAGTTTAAAATGATTAACATGTACACAATCTTAGATTTGCAGTAACACTAAAGTAATAAAACAGCAGCAGAAAATCTATAATTGGAAGCAAACTGTAAGACTCACCTGAGCTTGTTACCTGTACACTGAGGCTAATCAAGTCCATATTAAAACTGCAATACTCACCTGCACACTGGGGCTAATCAAGCACATATTAAAACTGTAAGACTCACCTGCACACTGGGGCTAATCAAGCCCATATTAAAACTGTAAGACTCACCTGCACACTGGGGCTAATCAAGCACATATTAAAACTGTAAGACTCACCTGCACACTGGGGCTAATCAAGCACATATTAAAACTGCAAGACTCACCTGCACACTGGGGCTAATCAAGCACATATTAAAACTGTAAGACTCACCTGCACACTGGGGCTAATCAAGCACATACTAAAAACTGGAATGGGTGACATTGCTCTGCAACAGGAGTCTTATTTCCATGCCTATTTCTGCACAATCTGATTCTGATCAATTGCACCAGTGTCATTAAAACACTGCTGCCTAAGACGACAGCGGAAAAGCGTTGCACTTCTAAACATACTGGTGAAGAAAGGCGCTGATCTGCAGACAGTCCAAAAACTACCACTACATTCCATTACAAACCACTCGTGCACTTCACACACACAAGCAAGCCGCTATCCATCACTAAAGCAAGGCAACAGCGGTACGGAAAATGAGCTGGCAGTTTACTGCATACCTTACATGCTAGCAACACTAATAACACTGGCAATGCGAGTCGAGATGCAAACACACCCCTGATTATCACAGTACTGCACCGCAGGGCCTGCGTACCTGTTAGTACCTGTACACTTCTCACACAAGAAAAGCGACACCGCGCCCTATATATGTATATATCTAATATGATATATAGTATATATATATATATATATATATATATATATATATATACACACACACACACACACACCCCTATTTGGCCGTGTTTGCCAAGATCATTCTGATACAGGAAACAGTAACCTCGCATCTGATTTACAAAGATACTAACTGCAAGCCTTCACGCCCTTGTCCAGACCTCGACTCGACTGCACTACAGGAAGCATCACAATTAACATCAGCCCTTTTTATAAAAAGGAATATAAAAGCCTGATTTTGACGAGCACGAACACCCCCCTTTTCGCGAGTCTGTCTAGTCTGAATAGAGGAAGCCAGCGCCACTGGGCGGGGGTCGCCTCTAAACGCACAACCCATTCCTGCATGGCCCGGTCCAGATCAGCACTCACAGCCTGCCCCCCTGCCCCCCTGGAGCTCATTCCCAGCGCCTCGGAGCAGCACACTCAATGCATTCAACAGCACAGTAAGAAGTCGCTTCTTTACCATGTCTCTGACTCCTCCAAGCAGCTAATGAAAGCGCAAGAACACACTCGGGCACAGGCGCGCCCCCGGATCATGCGCGCCCCCGGCCGCAGCCCGGAGCGTACCAACGCTAAAGGGAGACTGGGGCAGTGACCTCAATTGTCCAGTTAAAAAAAAAAAAAAAAACAACTTTAAACCTTTTTAAAATAAGCACATTAATCACAATAAACTAAATAATAAATACACGCACACGAACGTTTGATAGCAGAGACAATTTCATTACCGTCCTAATGACATGGATTTCAGAATAGCACTCCCCCCAATTTCGCTTCCTTTTGGTTTCGCCTAACATATGTTTTGTTTCCATAAAAGGAAATGAGGGCCGACGGACTGGCGGTGAGAAACATAGGGGAGTTTATTTTATAAAAAGTGCTATGGTTTAAAAAACACCCATAGTTAGTAAACTTTTGAAATCTGAAGACAATTAAACAAATCACACACTTAAAAATCATCGAGGTTTATTCATCGCCACTAAACGCAATATTTAAAACGAGCAAGAAACTACAATTACACCCCTGCTTTTTGGTCCCTCTCTAGGAAGATACCATTGTCGGACACTGTCTGAGTAGTTTTCATACATTCAGCAAGGGGTACCAAAATATGCTTTTAGGTAAAAAGCTTTCCATTTGAATCTGTTGGGAGCATCTACCGTTTTAATATGAAATAATACAACACCTCCCAGCAGCGGTACTGGGATTGTGTCGATTCCGGGCTGCACAAGTCGGATTCAAATAAAAGGCCTCTACCGTCGGCCCCCGGAGAGAGCAGATGGTGCAGTCATCAATGGATGCTGCATTGTAGAGGTAAATCAGTATAACAATGTGTTTTTAATACGGCGGTTTATCGGTAATAATTGCTGGATGCGAGGGACGGCTAGAGGGGGCACGGTTTAGAATCGCCATGGCAGTTCGTTGAATTAAATAATTCATGTTTTTATTTATTTGTTTCACAGAAGCGTGAGGCGTTTTGTTTCCAGCGAGCAGCATAAGGCTCTCTGCACGACACTGTGCAGTTGCGCGACTGAGATGCATTACCACCATTGACCAATAATCAGTATACTGCGCCGCTTTCGTTACCCATGTGGTGGTGTTTCTAATGCGTCTGTCATGGCATTTTACTCGGAAGGTCCTGTAGTATTGCAACACATGCGGGGAACCTTTAAAGCAACTCGCTGTGCTGTCGATACCTTTTCCACGCAATTTGCTCAAGTTACAGCCTCTCAAAACAAGACTGTTGAACTGCTGACGTGGTGAGAATCCCAAAAAGTTGCTAGGATGGAAATAAGACTCCTGTTGCATAGCATATTCACCCATTCCAGATTTTGCTGCTAGCTTGATTAGCCTCAATATACACGTAACAAGCTCAGGGCCACTTATAAACTCACAGTAAAAATCAGGAATGGATCAAAGCGCAGTGCAACAGGAGTCTTCCATCCCTGAGATGCGCTGCTTATAACAGCCAGCCTCCGAGGGGGCGTGCGTTCTGACTCCGCTGGGTTTCTCCCCCTCAGAGCTGCTCCTGTGCTCCAGTGAAGATGAGCGAGCTCAAGGACTGCCCCTTGCAGTTCCACGACTTCAAGCCAGTGGAGCATGGCAAGGTGTGCCCACGGTACACAGCCGTGCTGGGCCGCTCCGAGGACGATGGCATCGGCATTGAGGAGCTGGACACCATGCAGCTGGAGCTGGAGACACTGCTGTCCTCCGCTAGCAGGAGGCTCAGAGTGCTTGAGGCAGAGACACAGGTGAGGAGGAGGAGGAGGGAGAGACACTGCTGTCCTCCGCTAGCAGGAGACTCTGAGGCAGAGACATAGGTGAGGAGGCAGGAGGGAGAGACACTGCTTTCCTCCACTAGCAGGAGGCTCTGTTTGCTGGAGGCAGAGACACAGGTGAGGAGGAGGAGGAGGAGGGAGAGACACTGCTGTCCTCCGCTAGCAGGAGACTCTGAGTGCTGGAGGCAGAGACACAGGTGAGGAGGAGGAGGAGGGAGAGACACTGCTGTCCTCCACTAGCAGGAGGCTCTGGGTGCTGGAGGCAGAGACAGGTGAGGAGGAGGAGGGAGGGAGAGACACTGCTGTCCTCCGCTAGCAGGAGGAGACAGTGCTGGAGGGAGAGACACTGCTGTCCTCCGCTAGCAGGAGGCTCTGGGTGCTGGAGGGAGAGACACAGGTGAGGAGGAGGAGGGAGAGACACTGCTGTCCTCCGCTAGCAGGAGGCTCTGGGTGCTGGAGGCAGAGACACAGGTGAGGAGGAGGAGGAGGGAGAGACACTGCTGTCCTCTAGCAGGAGACTCTGGGTGCTGGAGGCAGAGACACAGGTGAGGAGGAGGAGGAGGGAGAGACACTGCTGTCCTCTAGCAGGAGGCTCTGGGTGCTGGAGGCAGAGACACAGGTGAGGAGGAGGAGGGAGAGACACTGCTGTCCTCCGCTAGCAGGAGGCTCTCTGGAGGCAGAGACACAGGTGAGGAGGAGGAGGGAGAGACACTGCTGTCCTCTCTGAGTGCTAGACACTGCTGTCCTCCGCTAGCAGGAGGCTCTGGGTCTGGAGGCAGAGACACAGGTGAGGAGGAGGAGGGAGAGACACTGCTGTCCTCCGCTAGCAGGAGGCTCTGAGTGCTGGAGGGAGAGACACTGCTGTCCTCCGCTAGCAGGAGGCTCTGGGTGCTGGAGGCAGAGACACAGGTGAGGAGGAGGAGGAGGGAGAGACACTGCTGTCCTCCGCTAGCAGGAGACTCTGGGTGCTGGAGGCAGAGACACAGGTGAGGAGGAGGAGGAGGGAGAGACACTGCTGTCCTCCGCTAGCAGGAGGCTCTGGGTGCTGGAGGCAGAGACACAGGTGAGGAGGAGGAGGAGGGAGAGACACTGCTGTCCTCCGCTAGCAGGAGGCTCTGAGTGCTGGAGGCAGAGACACAGGTGAGGAGGCAGGGGAGGTAAATGCAAGAAAAGGAAAATACAAGACATTTTCAAGCAAGTTCCAGTTCCAGGTGAGGCGCAGAGAGAAGGTGTTTGTCATACCCTTTGATCATGTACACCTGCTTAGCCGTTCATTATGCACCTGTCTAGCTAGCAGCAGCAGCGTTGATGGTGATAACAGTATAGCAGGTTGCAGGTGAGAGCCGTTCAGCAGAGCCCTGTGTCTGTGTTTCAGATCCTGACGGACTGGCAGGACAAGAAGGGCGATAAGCGCTTCCTGAAGCTGGGCAAGGACGTGGAGCTGGGTACGCCCACCAAGCACGGCAAGCCCAAGAAGCAGCGGCTGGACGGTAAGGGCAGCCATGGGACGGGGCCGGGCCCAGGCAGGCCCAAATCCAAGAACCTGCAGCCCAAGATCCAGGAGTACGAGTTCACAGAGGAGCCACTGGACGCACCGCGCATCCCCAAGAACGACGCCCCCAACAGGTAACCTCCTGACACTGCACCCTGTCTCTTATATCTGCACCAGAAAACCATCTCTCCTTCTCCCCCTGTTTAACTGTCCCTTTCTCTTCCCCTCCTTCTCACCCTCTTCCCCTTCCCTCTCTCTCTCACTCTCGTCCCCTCTCTCACCCCTCTCTTCTCCTCTCTCTCAGGTTCTGGGCGTCGGTGGAGCCGTACTGCGCTGACATCACCAGCGAGGAGATCCGCGTTCTGGAGGAGCTGCTGAAACCACCCGAGGATGAGGCAGAGTATTACAAGGTACGAGACAAGAGCTTCTATACACCCTCCATCCTGTGCCGTCGGTACCCCTCGCAGTTCCAGGTCTAGCTGGTGTTACAGCGCAGTGCAAGGAGCTACAGTAACTCTCTGTCCCCTGTTCCAGGTGCCCCTGCTGTAGTGACTGTCTCTCCCGTGTTTCAGGTGCCTCCACTGGGGAAGCACTACTCGATGCGCTGGGCTCAGGAGGACCTGCTGGAGGAGCAGAAGGACGGAGCTCGTGCTGCTGCTGACAGGAAGAAAGGCATGCTGGGAGCTCTGTCGGAGCTCGACTCCAAGGGTGAGGAGGCGCGGGGAGCACTGGACCCAACACTCTCAGGCACCTTTCTGTTTCTCTTTTTTCCCCCTAACTCCTTCTCTCCCGCCCTCTCAGACGTGGACTCCATGCTGAAGAAGGCAGAGTCTCAGCACGAGCAGCCAGAGGACGGCACCCCCTTCGGCCCCCTGACACAGCGCCTCCTGCAGGCCCTAGTGGAGGTGAGCACTCTGCACTCTACACGCTGCACCACGAACCCTACACCCTGCATCCTACACTGCACCCTCTGCACTGCACCACGAACCCTACACCCAGCCCCTCACTGTATAGTTCAGGTACGTGATCTGTGGTCTCACGCTGCCCCCTCTCCTCCTCCTCCAACCCCCCCAGGAGAACATCATCTCTCCCATAGAGGACTCCCCCATCCCCGACGTGTCTGGAAAGGACTTGGGGGCCGATGGGGCCAGCACTTCCCCCCGCAGTCAGGGCAAGGCATTCAGGTAGGGGCCACATTGGGATGTCTGTGCAATGAATCGTAGTCTTTCTGTGCATTGCATCTTGTGTGTGTGTGTGTGTGCGCCTGCACAGTGCATTGTATCACAGTCTGTCTGATCTATTTATCTGTCTGTTTATTTTATCACAGCTTTGTGTCTGTGCCTCCTCTTCCTCACTGTTTCTCTCTCTGTCTCTCAGCGTGCCCCACACGAAGTCCCTAGAGGCACGGATCAAGGAGGAGCTGGTCTCTCAGGGGCTGCTGGAGTCGGAGGACCGGCCAGCGGAGGACTCGGAGGACGAGGTGCTGGCTGAGCTGCACAAGAGACAGGCGGAGCTGAAAGCACTGAGCGCACATAACCGGGCCAGGAAACAAGAGCTGCTGAGGTGAGAGGAAGGAGGGGAGGGAGAGAGGAGGTCTGAGGGGAAGGAGTAGGAGGAGACAAGTGGAGAGGGTAGGGGAGTGGTAATTACCACGTCGGCTCTCGCGAGAACTTGACTCAAATTGTGTGGAATCTCTCTGTCCCGCTGCAGGCTGAGCAGGGAGGAGACGAAGCGCCAGGAGCTGAGGCAGAGGGTGCGCATCTCCGATAACGAGGTGATGGACGCCTTCCGCAAGATCATGGCGGCGAGACAGAAGAAGCGCACGCCCACCAAGAAGGAGAAGGACCAGGCCTGGAAAGCACTGAAGGAGAGGGAGAGCATCCTCAAACTTCTCGATGGGTAGAGACACCCTCCCCTACTCCCTACCCACTACCATCTACCATTCATAGACTCCAGAAGCTACAGACTGATCACTCCACACAGTGAGCCGCTAGCTTTCCCAAGTGCATGGGTTTTTATAATCAATTCAACAACCCTTTCAAAGACGACCCCTGTCTGTCCACCGGGTGTTACTGTTGTGCCATGCAGGCTGAGGAGAGTCTCTTCTGTGACTGAGTGTGAAATCTGACATTTTGTTTTTAAACTGAGAGTCCAAATCTCTAATTGTGATATTTCATGTATACCAGCAGCTGTTATTTTAAGAGACATTTTTGTAAAACCAGGATTGATTTCTGAAAAACCAGTTAAAAAAACACACCACCCTGCTGCATGTTGTGCGTGCGCATGCACATTGAGGTACCGCTGCCTTCACAGTGGTTTTGTTTGGTGTTGCGTGTGCGTGCGTGTGTGTGTACCACTGTTCACGGTGTGTGCGTGGTGTTGTGTGTGCGTGCGTGCGTGCGTGTGCACATTGAGGTACCGCTGCCTTCACGTTGGTTTTGTTTGGTGTTGCGTGTGTGCGTGCGTGTGTGTGTGCGTGTGTGCGTGCGTGCGTGCGTGCGTGCGTGTGCACATTGAGGTACCGCTGCCTTCACGTTGGTTTTGTTTGGTGTTGTGCGTGTGTGTACATTGTGCGTGGCGTGTGTGTGTGCACATTGAGGTACCGCTGCCTTCACGTTGGTTTTGTTTGGTGTTGTGCGTGTGTGTACATTTTGGTACCGCTGCCTTCACGTTGGTTTTGTTTGGTGTTGTGTGTGTTTTTTTTGTAGATGATTGATTGACTCTTTACAGGAGTGCTAACCACCAAGGCTTTCAATTCTGTAACTTCTCCACTCAGCCTCATTGCTGCTCCCACATGCATTGTGAGAAAGATGGCTGCTTTGTTGTTTTGTTTTGTTAACGTGTTTATTTCACAACAGGAAGATCTTTCAGAATGTCAGAAAAAAAATAAACCAGCTGCTGTCACCTACAGCCTAAGTTCCTGTGTTGTAGGTCACTTGGTCAGATTGCCGTTAGACTGTTGTAGTTAATTTGATGTAATTTGGTACTTAGCAGAAGGACTTTAAGTTATGCAACATTGTATTAAAAAAAAAAACAATTCTGATCACCCCCTGACTTAAACAAACCCTGACACTGATGAGAGAAGAAGAGGGGGCCAGTGATAATGTTGTGTGGGCTTTTGCTAGAGGAGCATTCTTTTTTTATTTTAAGTTCTTGTTTAACCCATGCTCCAAGCATTGCTTATCCTCTTGTACTAGTTTCCCACAGTAAAGGCATTGTGTAGTAAAGCTTTGTGAAGCACAGAGAAGTAGTCTGGGGAAGCATATTAAAAAAAAAACAAAAAAACATGACAAACCACGTCAAACTATAGCAAATACAGACCCACGGGAAAACTTCAAGCACACTGCGGTAAACTTTGAATCCCATTGAATTCAGAGTGATGGAAACTGTCAATAAAGGGCTGAAGAAGGCTATTGTTCAATGTGTGGGTTTGTAGTATAGCGTGTGCTGGATGTGAAACTACAGAAATAACATTGTCTTTGTTTGGTACAGGTCTTCTGAAATATAGAGATTCTTTTAAAATATAATGACAGCTGTCAGTCACACACAATGTTCCTGTTTCAAATCGCACTGTTCCTGTTAAAAGAAGAAAATGTGAGGGTTTTTTTGGTTCATAATGAACATGCAGTAGGGTTGAATCCTGTCCACTCCGGAGCTTCAGAACGAGGCCAGTGTAGAGAGGATGTGCCTGATCACCTCACACCTGAGCTCAGTTATGATTTGTATGACGTGGGAGGAGCTGTCATTCACGTCATGCTAACACTGGACTCTGAGGTAGTGGTGGGGACCAACCAAGACGTAGCTTCAGTGTAATACAGGAGCCTTCAGCGCTCCTCCTCCAGGTGAAGAGAAACGGAACGACAAGGGCAAGCCAGAAAGAGTGGGACCTGCACAGTCTCTAGAAGGATGGAATTGCACTATGTTGATAGATACTGTTTAGCTTTGAAGATTTCAAGCCATACGATTTTAATACATGTTGTTATGATGCTCTCCTGATAGAATCGTTGTCGCAATTAAACAATTCAACACATTTATTGAAGCCACTTTACTGTTGAGTTCAAATCCATTAATTTGTGGTTTAGAGGAGAGTTAAAAAAAAAAAAAAAAAACCTGACCTGTTTTAGTGTCCTGGAGTTATGGGGGCAGCAACCCAAACATGAGATTAGACAGTAAATGAGCAGAGAAGCTCTGATATACAGGGAGATTAGACAGGGAATGAGCAGAGAAGCTCTGATATACAGGGAGATTAGACAGTAAATGAGCAGAGAAGCTCTGATATACAGGGAGATTATATACAGTAGACAGTAAATGAGCAGAGAAGCTCTGATATACAGGGAGATTAGACAGTGAGTGAGCAGAGAAGCTCTGATATACAGGGAGATTAGACAGTAAATGAGCAGAGAAGCTCTGATATACAGGGAGATTAGACAGTAAATGAGCAGAGAAGCTCTGATATACAGGGAGATTAGACAGTGAGTGAGCAGAGAAGCTCTGATATACAGGGAGATTAGACAGTGAGTGAGCAGAGAAGCTCTGATATACAGGGAGATTAGACAGTGAGTGAGCAGAGAAGCTCTGATATACAGGGAGATTAGACAGTAAATGAGCACAGAAGCTCTGATATACAGGGAGTAAGAGAGCTCTGATATACAGGGAGCTCTTAGACAGTGAGTGAGCAGAGAAGCTCTGATATACAGGGAGATTAGACAGTAAGTGAGCAGAGAAGCTCTGATATACAGGGAGATTAGACAGTGAGTGAGCAGAGAAGCTCTGATATACAGGGAGATTAGACAGTAAATGAGCAGAGAAGCTCTGATATACAGGGAGATTAGACAGTGAGTGAGCAGAGAAGCTCTGATATACAGGGAGATTAGACAGTGAGTGAGCAGAGAAGCTCTGATATACAGAGATTAGACAGTAATGAGCAGAGAAGCTCTGATATACAGGGAGATTAGACAGTGAGTGAGCAGAGAAGCTCTGATATACAGGGAGATTAGACAGTGAGCAGAGAAGCTCTGATATACAGGGAGATTAGACAGTGAGTGAGCAGAGAAGCTCTGATATACAGGGAGATTAGACAGTGAATGAGCAGAGAAGCTCTGATAACAGGGAGTTAGACAGTAATGAGCAGAGAAGCTCTGTAACAGGGAATTGACATGGTGAGCAAGAATCTCGGATATACAGGAATTACAGTAAATGACATGGATCTGATAGACAGGAAAGCAGGCAGAATCTCTGATATACAGGGATATTACATGGATCTACTTAAGCAGAGACAGTGATGTGAAGCTCTGCAGAGAGCCTCTGATATACTCTGAGAACAGGAAGCTCTGATATACAGGGAGAGACAATAAATGAGCAGAGAAGCTCTGATATAGAGGGAGATTAGACAGTGAGTGAGCAGAGGAGCTCTGATATACAGGGAGATTAGACAGGAAATGAGCAGAGAAGCTCTGATATACAGGGAGAATAGACAGTGAGTGAGCAGAGAAGCTCTGATATACAGAGAGATTAGACAGTGACTTGAGCAGAGATATACAGGGAGATTAGACAGTGAGTGAGCAGAGAAGCTCTGATATACAGGGAGATTAGACAGTGAATGAGCAGAGAAGCTCTGATATACAGGGAGATTAGACAGTGAGTGAGCAGAGAAGCTCTGATATACAGGGAGATTAGACAGTGAGTGAGCAGAGAAGCTCTGATATACAGGGAGATTAGACAGTGAGTGAGCAGAGAAGCTCTGATATACAGGGAGATTAGACAGTGAGTGAGCAGAGAAGCTCTGATATACAGGGAGATTAGACAGTGAGTGAGCAGAGAAGCTCTGATATACAGGGAGATTAGACAGTGAGTGAGCAGAGAAGCTCTGATATACAGGGAGATTAGACAGTGAGTGAGCAGAGAAGCTCTGATATACAGGGAGATTAGACAGTGAGTGAGCAGAGAAGCTCTGATATACAGGGAGATTAGACAGTGAATGAGCAGAGAAGCTCTGATATACAGAGATTAGAGTAAATGAGCAGAGAACAGTGAGTGAGCAGAGAAGCTCTGATATACAGGGAGATTAGACAGTAAATGAGCAGAGAAGCTCTGATATACAGGGAGATTAGACAGTGAGTGAGCAGAGAAGCTCTGATATACAGGGAGATTAGACAGTGAGTGAGCAGAGAAGCTCTGATATACAGGGAGATTAGACAGTAAATGAGCAGAGAAGCTCTGATATACAGGGAGATTAGACAGTGAGTGAGCAGAGAAGCTCTGATATACAGGGAGATTAGACAGTAAATGAGCAGAGAAGCTCTGATATACAGGGAGATTAGACAGTGAGTGAGCAGAGAAGCTCTGATATACAGGGAGATTAGACAGTGAGTGAGCAGAGAAGCTCTGATATACAGGGAGATTAGACAGTGAGTGAGCAGAGAAGCTCTGATATACAGGGAGATTAGACAGTGAGTGAGCAGAGAAGCTCTGATATACAGGGAGATTAGACAGTGAGCAGAGAAGCTCTGATATACAGGGAGATTAGACAGTGAGTGAGCAGAGAAGCTCTGATATACAGGGAGATTAGACAGTGAATGAGCAGAGAAGCTCTGATATACAGGGAGATTAGACAGTGAATGAGCAGAGAAGCTCTGATATACTAAGCAGAGATATGAGCAGAGAAGCTCTGATATACAGGGAGATTAGACAGTAAATGAGCAGAGAAGCTCTGATATACAGGGAGATTAGACAGTAAGCTGAGCAGAGAAGCTCTGATATACAGGGAGATTAGACAGTGAATGAGCAGAGAAGCTCTGATATACAGGGAGATTAGACAGTGTGAGCAGAGAAGCTCTGATATACAGGGAGATTAGACAGTGAGTGAGCAGAGAAGCTCTGATATACAGGGAGATTAGACAGTGAGTGAGCAGAGAAGCTCTGATATACAGGGAGATTAGACAGTGAGTGAGCAGAGAAGCTCTGATATACAGGGAGATTAGACAGTGAGTGAGCAGAGAAGCTCTGATATACAGGGAGATTAGACAGTGAGCTCTGTGAGCAGAGAAGCTCTGATATACAGGGAGATTAGACAGTGAGTGATATACAAGGAGATTAGACAGTAAATGAGCAGAGAAGCTCTGATATACCCCCCCCCCCCCCCTCTCGAGATTGACAGGAGATTAGAGTGAGTGAGCAGAGAACTCTGATATAGCAGGGAGATTAGAACTAGTGAGTGAGCAGAGAAGCTCTGATATACATTGGAGATTAGACAGTGAGTGAGCAAGAAGCATTACCGTCTGATATATGTCCCTCTAGATCGGACAGTGATGAGCAGAGAACCGTGATATACAGGAGATTAACAGTACATGAGCAGAGAAGCTCTGATATACAGGGAGATTAGACAGGCGTGAGCAGAGAAGCTCCTGTATACAGAGATCTAGAGTGATTTCAGTAGAAGCTCTGATATACGAGTGAGCAGAGAAGCTCTGATATACAGGGAGATTAGACAGTGAGTGAGCAGAGAAGCTCTGATATACAGGGAGATTAGACAGTGAGTGAGCAGAGAAGCTCTGATATACAGGGAGATTAGACAGTGAGTGAGCAGAGAAGCTCTGATATACAGGGAGATTAGACAGTGAGTGAGCAGAGAAGCTCTGATATACAGGGAGATTAGACAGTGACTTGAGCAGAGAAGCTCTGATATACAGGGAGATTAGACAGTGAGTGAGCAGAGAAGCTCTGATATACAGGGAGATTAGACAGTGAGTGAGCAGAGAAGCTCTGATATACAGGGAGATTAGACAGTAAATGAGCAGAGAAGCTCTGATATACAGGGAGATTAGACAGTGAGTGAGCAGAGAAGCTCTGATATACAGGGAGATTAGACAGTGAGTGAGCAGAGAAGCTCTGATATACAGGGAGATTAGACAGTGAGTGAGCAGAGAAGCTCTGATATACAGGGAGATTAGACAGTGAGTGAGCAGAGAAGCTCTGATATACAGGGAGATTAGACAGTGAGTGAGCAGAGAAGCTCTGATATACAGGGAGATTAGACAGTGAGTGAGCAGAGAAGCTCTGATATACAGAGTGAGCAGAGAAGCTCTGATGAGTAAATGAGCAGAGAAGAGCAGAGAAGCTCTGATATGAGCAGAGAAGCTCTGATATACAGGGAGATTAGACAGTGAGTGAGCAGAGAAGCTCTGATATACAGGGAGATTAGACAGTGAGTGAGCAGAGAAGCTCTGATATACAGGGAGATTAGACAGTGAGTGAGCAGAGAAGCTCTGATATACAGGGAGATTAGACAGTGAGTGAGCAGAGAAGCTCTGATATACAGGGAGATTAGACAGTAAATGAGCAGAGAAGCTCTGATATACAGGGAGATTAGACAGTGAGTGAGCAGAGAAGCTCTGATATACAGGGAGATTAGACAGTGAGTGAGCAGAGAAGCTCTGATATACAGGGAGATTAGACAGTGAGTGAGCAGAGAAGCTCTGATATACAGGGAGATTAGACAGTGAGTGAGCAGAGAAGCTCTGATATACAGGGAGATTAGACAGTGAGTGAGCAGAGAAGCTCTGATATACAGGGAGATTAGACAGTGAGTGAGCAGAGAAGCTCTGATATACAGGGAGATTAGACAGTGAGTGAGCAGAGAAGCTCTGATATACAGGGAGATTAGACAGTGAGTGAGCAGAGAAGCTCTGATATACAGGGAGATTAGACAGTGAGTGAGCAGAGAAGCTCTGATATACAGGGAGATTAGACAGTGAGTGAGCAGAGAAGCTCTGATATACAGGGAGATTAGACAGTGAGTGAGCAGAGAAGCTCTGATATACAGGGAGATTAGACAGTAAATGAGCAGAGAAGCTCTGATATACAGGGAGATTAGACAGTGAGTGAGCAGAGAAGCTCTGATATACAGGGAGATTAGACAGTGAGTGAGCAGAGAAGCTCTGATATACAGGGAGATTAGACAGTGAGTGAGCAGAGAAGCTCTGATATACAGGGAGATTAGACAGTGAGTGAGCAGAGAAGCTCTGATATACAGGGAGATTAGACAGTGAGTGAGCAGAGAAGCTCTGATATACAGGGAGATTAGACAGTAAATGAGCAGAGAAGCTCTGATATACAGGGAGATTAGACAGTGAGTGAGCAGAGAAGCTCTGATATACAGGGAGATTAGACAGTAAATGAGCAGAGAAGCTCTGATATACAGGGAGATTAGACAGTGAGTGAGCAGAGAAGCTCTGATATACAGGGAGATTAGACAGTGAGTGAGCAGAGAAGCTCTGATATACAGAGGAGATTAGACAGTGAGTGAGCAGAGAAGCTCTGATATACAGTAGACAGTGTGAGCAGAGAAGCTCTGATATACAGGGAGATTAGACAGTGAGTGAGCAGAGAAGCTCTGATATACAGGGAGATTAGACAGTGAGTGAGCAGAGAAGCTCTGATATACAGGGAGATTAGACAGTGAGTGAGCAGAGAAGCTCTGATATACAGGGAGATTAGACAGTCAATGAGCAGAGAAGCTCTGATATACAGGGAGATTAGACAGTAAATGAGCAGAGAAGCTCTGATATACAGGGAGATTAGACAGTGAGTGAGCAGAGAAGCTCTGATATACAGGGAGATTAGACAGTGAGTGAGCAGAGAAGCTCTGATATACAGGGAGATTAGACAGTGAGTGAGCAGAGAAGCTCTGATATACAGGGAGATTAGACAGTGAGTGAGCAGAGAAGCTCTGATATACAGTGAGTGAGCAGAGAAGCTCTGATATACAGGGAGATTAGAGATTATATATTCCCGTGCACATGTTTTGATATGATTTTATGAAGGTAAGCACACTGCAAAGCAAGTAAGTTTTCCCAATGCAGTGCGAGTTCTACAAAATGGAATCTGACTCTATAGAAGCGAACACGTGTGTGCAGCCTCCCTCGTCATGTGACAGGGGTCTCTGAGCGACTCGGAGCGACTTCAATGCCGTGACGTTTCAGTTGTGTTTAAATCCTTGTGCAGAAGCGCGCTAAAGTCAAGCACTGCTGTTAAAGAGACGGAGTTTTAATTTCAAAGGTAAATTTCCCATAACATTGATTGAAATAAGCAATGTTTTAAAAAAAAGATTTTATCCTGACCGATATATGTTCCTTATATTGATGATAAAACGTGTCTATAATATAAAATGCGGTAAATAATACAGTGATTAAATAAATAATAATAATAATAATAATAATAATAATAATAATAATAATAATAATAATAAACCAAAAAGCCTCAAACGATTCAAATAAATGAGTAAATCAGGCGGGAGTGAAACGTGCCTAGGTTTGCTGGTATATTGGTAAGTTATTCTAACCAGGGCGGTGCAATGATTTTTGCCGCCCTAGTTATAAATAGCACTTGATATAGGGTGCGCTGGTTACTTTTCGTTGTATTTTCATTGTACTTTATTTGTACAGGACCGTATTGCGTTCCTTATCTACTGTAAAACTGCTATCTAACGTGTAGGTTAGTGATCTTATAATCGTGCACAGCAAATCCGCCCGTACTTTTAACTTTAAAGAATTAAATACTCTTTACCGATGTGTTATGAAATGCTCAGATGGCACAGCTCTAGTTTCAGTGCCTGGGCACCGATCAAGACATCTCTTTGTTGTGTCAATGCAATAATCAGATGTGCGGAAATCTTTTTTTTTTTTTTTTTTTTTTATTATATAAAAATCCAAAATAGGTTCCAATTTTCGCCAAATGTAGCGACTTTAAGGGCTGACTTGGCGAGATTTGTTGTCAAAAGCAACTAGCTGCAAATCTAGCGATTTCCAGGACAGTCATCAGAGGTTTCGATTATCCTATATTAGCCACGTCCTTTTATAAGAATCGTTGTCAGGGTAATTAAATGAAATCTAGTAACGTCCCGCCCCATTTGAATACGCAAGGACCTTGAATACCGAGTTGGGCAACCTGTCCCCAGGGTAGACCAGATTTCGCACGATACCCAGAGGCATGATCACCCTGCTCCCCAGATTTAGGACTACACCGCTGCTCATGATATGTTTTGCAGAACAAGAAACAGTGATTTGCTGCCATAGGCATTGTGACTGTGTGTCTGCAGCAGGGCTCTGAGTGTGTCTCTGGGATGTGTGGCCGCACTGCGTGCACGCTGACCCCGGGCGAGGTGAGTGCCGCCCCTGATACTAACTCCTCTCGGATTGTGTCTGCAGCAGCGCTCTGAGCGTGTCTCTGGGATGTGTGGGCGCACTGCGTGCACGCTGACCCCGGTCGAGGTGAGTGCCGCCCCTGATACTAACTCCTCTCGGATTGTGTCTGCAGCAGCGCTCTGAGCGTGTCTCTGGGATGTGTGGCCGCACTGCATGCACGCTGGCCCCGGGCGAGGTGAGTGCCGCCCCTGATACTAACTCCTCTCGGATTGTGTCTGCAGCAGCGCTCTGAGCGTGTCTCTGGGATGTGTGGCCGCACTGCATGCACGCTGGCCCCGGTCGAGGTGAGCGCCGCCTGTTCGTATCGTGACCGGCAGGGCAGGATCAGATGCCCGGCCTGGAGGGATGGAGACCAGGACAAGTACAGGCCTTCCTACAACAAGAGCCCGCAGAGCAACAGCCCTGTGCTGGTCTCTCGCAGCCACTTCAGCAAGGTAGCATTCAGCACTCCCTCCGCGCTCCGTGGGTGACACACGCGGGACAGTAATGGGCAGTAATTGTTTCTCTGTGTGTGTGTGTCTGTGCAGGGTGCTGCGAGTGAGGAGCGTGTGATCGCAGCCATGCGCTGGGGCCTCGTCCCATCCTGGTTCCAGGAGAGCTCCCCCTCGAAGATGCAGTACAGCACCAGCAACTGCCGCAGCGAAGGGATGATGCAGAAAAAGTCCTATAAGGTCAGGAGGCAGCTGGATGTTACTGTCACATAACTGTCAGTCCACACTTGGTTTGCAGCGCTGCTGCACCCTTGCTTTGAAATATTATTTAAGTGAGTGCAGTGAGCCGGTCTCTCTCTCTCTCTCTCTGTCTGTCTGCCCAGGACCCTCTGTTAAGGGGGAAGCGCTGTGTGATCCTGGCTGACGGCTTCTATGAGTGGAAGAGGCAGGACAAGGAGAAGCAGCCGTACTTCATCTACTTCCCCCAGGCCACGAGGGACGAGGAAGAGGTACTGGTAAGCCGTCCAACGAATGAAAAAAACAAAAAGCTACGGCCAGTAAAACGGGTAAAATATAGCTAGAGACGAAGCCCTGTAGATGTTAAGAGCGCAGGGGGTGGGATGTACTGACTTTTATGAAAGTGACATCCCCAGTCTGTGTTTCCTCTGCTCCCTGTCCCTGCAGGGTGTGGAGGGAGAGGACTCTGAGGAGTGGAGGGGCTGGAGGCTGCTCACAATGGCCGGCCTATTCGATTGCTGGACTCCCCCAGGGGGAGGGGAGCCCCTGTACACCTACACCATCATCACTGTGGGGGCATCCAGGGCAATGGACTGGGTGCACGACAGGTGAGCAGGGATTCAACTAAAAACTCAGCATCATCAGGGTTTGTACTCATAATAGAGTTGAAGATTTCCTACTGTATAGGAGATTAAATGTTTATTAAAATCGCAAGCTTTCAAAGACCTCAAAAGTCGCTTCTTCAGCCGGTGTAAGTGGAAATGAAAACTGGTCCAGCAGTCACAGTGAGCAGGGTTAGCTGTATAGTCCAGTCACAGTGAGCAGGGTTAGCTGTATAGTCCAGTCACAGTGAGCAGGGTTAGCTGTATAGTCCAGCAGTCACAGTGAGCAGGGTTAGCTGTATAGTCCAGTCACAGTGAGCAGGGTTAGCTGTATAGTCCAGTCACAGTGAGCAGGGTTAGCTGTATAGTCCAGTCACAGTGAGCAGGGTTAGCTGTATAGTCCAGTCACAGTGAGCAGGGTTAGCTGTATAGTCCAGTCACAGTGAGCAGGGTTAGCTGTATAGTCCAGTCACAGTGAGCAGGGTTAGCTGTATAGTCCAGCAGTCACAGTGAGCAGGGTTAGCTGTATAGTCCAGTCACAGTGAGCAGGGTTAGCTGTATAGTCCAGTCACAGTGAGCAGGGTTAGCTGTATAGTCCAGTCACAGTGAGCAGGGTTAGCTGTATAGTCCAGTCACAGTGAGCAGGGTTAGCTGTATAGTCCAGTCACAGTGAGCAGGGTTAGCTGTATAGTCCAGTCACAGTGAGCAGGGTTAGCTGTATAGTCCAGCAGTCACAGTGAGCAGGGTTAGCTGTATAGTCCAGTCACAGTGAGCAGGGTTAGCTGTATAGTCCCAGTCACAGTGAGCAGGGTTAGCTGTATAGTCACAGTGAGCAGTCACAGTGAGCAGGGTTAGCTGTATAGTCCAGTCACAGTGAGCAGGGTTAGCTGTATAGTCCAGCAGTCACGGTGAGCAGGGTTAGCTGTATAGTCCAGTCACGGTGAGCAGGGTTAGCTGTATAGTCCAGTCACAGTGAGCAGGGTTAGCTGTACAGTCCCAGTCACAGTGAGCAGGGTTAGCTGTATAGTCCAGTCACAGTGAGCAGGGTTAGCTGTATAGTCCAGTCACAGTGAGCAGGGTTAGCTGTATAGTCCAGCAGTCACAGTGAGCAGGGTTAGCTGTATAGTCCAGTCACAGTGAGCAGGGTTAGCTGTATAGTCCAGTCACAGTGAGCAGGGTTAGCTGTATAGTCCAGTCACGGTGAGCAGGGTTAGCTGTATAGTCCAGTCACAGTGAGCAGGGTTAGCTGTATAGTCCAGTCACAGTGAGCAGGGTTAGCTGTATAGTCCAGTCACAGTGAGCAGGGTTAGCTGTATAGTCCAGTCACAGTGAGCAGGGTTAGCTGTATAGTCCAGTCACAGTGAGCAGGGTTAGCTGTATAGTCCAGTCACAGTGAGCAGGGTTAGCTGTATAGTCCAGTCACAGTGAGCAGGGTTAGCTGTATAGTCCAGTCACAGTGAGCAGGGTTAGCTGTATAGTCCAGTCACAGTGAGCAGGGTTAGCTGTATAGTCCAGCAGTCACAGTGAGCAGGGTTAGCTGTATAGTCCAGTCACAGTGAGCAGGGTTAGCTGTATAGTCCAGTCACAGTGAGCAGGGTTAGCTGTATAGTCCAGCAGTCACAGTGAGCAGGGTTAGCTGTATAGTCCAGTCACAGTGAGCAGGGTTAGCTGTATAGTCCAGTCACAGTGAGCAGGGTTAGCTGTATAGTCCAGTCACAGTGAGCAGGGTTAGCTGTATAGTCCAGTCACAGTGAGCAGGGTTAGCTGTATAGTCCAGTCACAGTGAGCAGGGTTAGCTGTATAGTCCAGCAGTCACAGTGAGCAGGGTTAGCTGTATAGTCCAGCAGTCACAGTGAGCAGGGTTAGCTGTGTAGCCCAGCAGTCACAGTGAAAATTAAACGCACAGATACATAAAACAGCCCTGTTCTCTCGTCCCATTTGCAGAATGCCTGCCATCCTGGATGGGGAGGAGGCAGTCAGGCAGTGGCTGGATTTCGGAGCGGTCAAGCCTCTTGAGGCGATGAAGCTCATTCACCCCACTGAAGCCCTCTGCCTTCACCCGGTCTCCAGCATCGTCAACAACTCCAGAAACAACACCCCAGAGTGCATCCAACCCATTGAACTGGGGGTGAAGAAGGTAAGACATCTCCTGTACTCTATCCCGTTGAACTGGGGGTGAAGAAGGTAAGACATCTCCTGTACTCTATCCCGTTGAACTGGGGGTGAGGAAGCTACCTCGTCTCCTGTACTCTATCCCATTGAACTGGGGGTGAGGAAGCTACCTCGTCTCCTGTACTCTGTGCCATTGAACTGGGGGTGAGGAAGCTACCTCGTCTCCTGTACTCTATCCCGTTGAACTGGGGGTGAGGAAGCTACCTCGTCTCCTGTACTCTATCCCATTGAACTGGGGGTGAGGAAGGTAAGACATCTCCTGTACTCTATCCCGTTGAACTGGGGGTGAAGAAGGTAAGACATCTCCTGTACTCTATCCCGTTGAACACCCCAGAAGGTAAGACATCTCCTGTACTCTATCCCATTGAACTGGGGGGTGAGGAAGCTACCTCGTCTCCTGTACTCTATCCCATTGAACTGGGGGTGAGGAAGCTACCTCGTCTCCTGTACTCTATCCCGTTGAACTGGGGGTGAGGAAGCTACCTCGTCTCCTGTACTCTATCCCATTTAACTGGGGGTGAGGAAGCTACCTCATCTCCTGTACTCTATCCCATTGAACTGGGGGTGAGGAAGCTACCTCGTCTCTTGCACGCTGGCATGCACTTCAATCGTGCTTTATCATGTTTGCACTATGCTTTGTCTATGGTACAGCATTTCTTTCAGGTGAGAAATGTCTTTAAGCAAAAAGTAACAAATTCAGATCATTTTGTTCATGTATTTTGAATGTAGTGTACCTGCTTGCAAATATTTGTAAATGTGGACGCCTCAGTGTGGAACCACTGCAGAGTGATTGTATCTTTTTTTGCACTGGCAATGGCTACACTGGTCTGAAACGCGCAGCTCTGAGTGAAACACACGCAACGGCACGTTTCCATTTGAAAAGGGTTTTCATGGAAAAGCAACGAATCCAGCGTGCACAGCAGGGACGATAGCTGGAATTATTCTGTTACAATCTTCCTGTTTCCCGTTTTGTTCTCAACAGGAAGCAAAGCCGTCCGCCAGCAGTAAAATGATGCTGAACTGGTTAAAAACTGAGTCTCCCAAGAAGGAAGGTGGCGCCACAGAGTCTCCGGCGCGTCCACCTAAGAAGCAGCAGGAAGGGGGAGCGAAGAGGGGCAGTGAGGGGCTGATGCAAGCCTGGCTCAGGAAAGCAGAGAGCTGTGAGCCTGCAAAGAAACCACGAACAAACTGACACACTGTGCTTGAGCTGCATGAGCCAGTGCCGGGACCCTGGGACAGTGCGAGAGGACTGTTCTGTCAAAGAGGTCTTTGCATTGAAAGAGAGAGAGAGAGAGTGTGATTTGAAATAAGCCCTTAATTTTGTTTGTGTCCCATGTTTTCACTGCGGAGTTGAATTTAATTATTAAATGATTAAAGGTTGCCATATCCAGTAACCAGAGCAGTAAATGCATGGTATATTTTTATTTCTACTGAATCTGTTAATTGCATAGTTAAGTGCATAACTTTTGTTTATGTAAATTGAGACATAGTGTTTACTTCATGCATCTACTGTTTGTCAGAACCAGGCTGACTGTAACCTGTTTAAATTTCATTGACAAGCTAGGTCTCAAGAAGTCAGTTTGTCAGTTATGAGCACTCAGTAAAACTGAGCACACGTTGCACTCCTAGTTTGTCTTCCATTGTCAGTACTTCAAGAACTCTGTTTTAGTTAATAGAAGACGCAGGGGTGGAAATAAGACTCCTAATGCATAGCACTTTTACCCAGTCCATGCTTTAAGAAGTTTAAGAGCACTGGTGAGCACATCTTTAAAGGGTTATCAGTTTTAGTCTGGATCAAACCGCAGTTAAACTCCAGAGCTCTCTTAATGTTGTAAGGCAGCACTGGGTCAGGGTCCCGCCCCAGAACGATTGCACAATGCAGAACGGAGAGACTCTGTAATGGAGAACAATGATGACCCTGGATGGCCCTTGAAAGCCAGCCAATGGCAGTTGCAGTGGGAACATTTTTTTTTTTATTGCCAGGCAGTGTTGGTGAGATTTACGTAACACTCCTGAGCTCTGAGGCAGGCAGGCAGGCAGGCAGCCAGGCAGACAGCCAGGCACCATGACAGCATCACCTGAAGGCGGTCATTGAATGCATGCAAGCCTGACAAGGAACTACTTCCTGAATCATCTTTAAATTTGTGTCATTTTTGGTTTTGGATGCAAATGACTGATTTGTCACCCAAGCCCCTGCTAGCAGCTCTGTGTCAGTCTGGCGGCTGAAGCACACTTGCAACAGAGAGATGCAGCTTGTCTGTATTACTCAATTTGTATTAGTGATGTGGCAGGTTTGCACAAAAGTATGCACTACATATTGTAGGTCTTTACAAAAAAAGGAAAACATTTACAAATGAACAGCTGTATTACAGTACAGAATGTTAATTAACTTAAATAAGAAATAATAAAGAGAAAAACCAGTAGACTGCTCTGTATCCCAGGAGAATCAGGATCTAGCAGGATACTCATCAATCACTAGAAATGCTGAAAGAAGAAATGTTATTGATACACTGGAAACTCACCAGGTTAATAATTAGCTGTGCTGATGTGTTCTCAATACAATATAAATAATAATATTGTAACCCTTAAGTAACACTCTTCTTCATCTGCATCGTTTGTGTAAATATTATTCCAGCTGCTTTAGAGAAGCTGTGAACAAATAATTCACTTTTTCTACATATGCAAATATACTCTTGATTTACATAAGCGTCAGAAAATATACATGAATATGCAAATTAAGTATCTGGATTCTCACCAATCACAGAGCGAGGGTTAGGAGACTCGTCCAATCCCTGCAGAGGAAGCCGCCGCGCCAGACAGTTCTGAGCCGAGCTGCCGCTGTCACTGCAGATTCAGGGTCTGCGGAGAATCGCAGGTGAGAGATCGCAGGGTGCGGGTTATAATTTCTCTGCAAGAGAGTAGAAGAAAGCTTGAGACTTTGTTACAGCATAAAAGTTTAACTACAAAAGCAGGAGGTGAGTCTGTACTTTCGTTAGGCTGTGTCAAAACCAAAAAAAACGTGTTATTCCTTAATACTTAAGCTACTGTGTGTGTGTGTATATATGTATATATGTGTGGAATTCACATTAAAACATGTTTTTCGTCTTTTTAAAAGCATTAAAAAACAAGAGGGGACTGATTGCTAGGATGGGTTTTTTTTGTATGTCTTAGTTTTTTTTTAATAAAAGCTCAAGAATAATGTCTGGGAGAGGTAAAGCTGGAGGTAAGGCGATGGCCAAAGCCAAGTCGCGTTCCTCCGGGGCAGGGCTGCAGTTTCCCGGGGGTCGAGTGCATCGCTTGCTGAGCAAAGGCAATTACGCGGAGAGGGAGGGGGCCGGCGCGCCTGTCTGTCTGGCCGCGGAGAGGGAGTACCTGTCGGCTGAAATCTTGGAGCTGGCCGGGAACGCTGTCCGGGACAACAAGAAAACCCGAATCATCCCGCGTCACCTGCAGCTGGCCATCAGAAACGACGAGGAGCTCAACAAGCTGCTAGGAGGCGTGACCGTCGCGCAGGGGGGCGTCCTGCTCCCCAAGAAAACGCACACCTCCAAGAAGCAAACCCGGCCCCATCCACCAGCTGCTCCAGCACAGACTCTTCTGCTGCGGTTGCTGCTGCTGCTGGGTAGCGCTAGGAGAAACACTGCTTGTGTGAGGTCTTACTAAATAATTAGCAAGACAGAGCTATCGAAAGAAAGACAATGTGTGCTTTGAAGCCCTTCTGTTTTAGATGTTATTCACCTCGTGTTTGAAACACACACACACACACACACACACACACACACACACACACAGAGTATGCGCTGTGCTTTCATGTTGTATTTTGAATGATTATTATGGCAAATATATGTAGATATATAGATATCTAGATTTTTTAAAAGAAATATTAATCAGGGAAGCTGTTCCAAGTTTTAATTTGGCAAAGAGCAATGGAAACAGTTATATACATGACTTTGAGTGTAGTATATAGAGTAAGCAGAGCTCAAACTTAGCAGACTTCCCAAGGAACCCTTATAAAAGTTTTACCATAGTAAAGTGGAATAAAGCATACTGCATTCGTTGTAAAGCAAAGCTAAGCATTGTTAAGCCTAGTGCAGAGTATTTAAAAACATGACAAATGCGTAAGATAACCAGGGAGCTGCAAGCACCAGCTGAGAGGCTGGGACTGCACTTCAATTGTATTTAACTAGACCAAAAAAAAAAAAAAAAAAAAACCTTAAGCAAAAAGCTATTGGGCTTGAAATCCAGTTAGCTTATTGTTTTATTGCTGCTTATTAAAATGTGTTGGAAAAGGCAATGAATACAAAAGAATTTAACAGACAGGACCAGGCTGAGAGCGAGACAAACACCTCGCTGTGCTCACTTACAAGATCGATTTGTTTTGCAGGAAACGACATCCAGTCTTCTGCGCTGGGCTTTGGTTTGCTGAACAGAAATGTTAGTGTGAAATGTACTGTATTTACTGTGATCAGTTTTGATGAGACGATGCCTACCCACACACCCAAAATAATGACACATGGCTTCAAAATAAAACAGCCCAAGCCTGCAGAAATCCCTGTCAGAATCATGAAGAGTTTGTTTGAATTCAATATGCAGTTTGCTTTGCATGTTTGAAGAGACGGATAGACCTTCAGCCAGAGTGACAGTGAAACTGACCGGGTCGCTAAGGGTCTTCTGTGCTGAGTAGACAGCCTCTACAAACATTCACTGAAATGGTCTGTTTCATATGAAATATGTGGCTATGATCACACAGCATTTACCACTGTGCTAACCTTGCACATTTTGTTGTGTGAAGTGAAAATCAAACTCCTATGGGACCCCATTCTGAAGGATTAAAATGATTGTACCATTTTTGAACTAGCAAGAAAGTATAATAATTGAACAATAATAATTGAATTGCACCTTCCTGCACCTTTGCTGATTCTTGCTAACGCTGGACTATTTGCATCTCCCTGCAGCTTTACTGATTCTTGCTAATGCTGGACTTTTTGCATCTTCCTGCAGCTTTGTTGATTCTTGCTAACGCTGGACTGTTTGCATCTCCCTGCAGCTTTACTGATTCTTGCTAATGCTGGACTTTTTGCATCTTCCTGCAGCTTTGTTGATTCTTGCTAATGCTGGACTGTTTGCATCTTCCTGCAGCTTTGCTGATTCCTGCTAACGCTGGACTTTTTGCATCTTCCTGCAGCTTTGCTGATTCTTGCTAATGCTGGACTGTTTGCATCTTCCTGCAGCTTTGCTGATTCTTGCTAACGCTGGACTGTTTGCATCTTCCTGCAGCTTTGCTGATTCTTGCTAACGCTGGACTTTTTACATCTTCCTGCAGCTTTGCTGATTCTTGCTAATGCTGGACTGTTTGCATCTCCCTGCAGCTTTGCTGATTCTTGCTAACGCTGGACTTTTTGCATCTTCCTGCAGCTTTGCTGATTCTTGCTAATGCTGGACTGTTTGCATCTCCCTGCAGCTTTGCTGATTCTTGCTAACGCTGGACTGTTTGCATCTTCCTGCAGCTTTGCTGATTCTTGCTAACGCTGGACTGTTCCAGCTGTTTTTTTGTTCCTCTTGGAAAGGGCCTGTGTTAATGAGTTGGGTTTGTAAAACACTTCACTGTGTGGATGCTTTACCCAGGATGGAAAGTCTCATTCTAGTTGAGATTCAGACTCATTCAGGCTAGATGTTTATATTTCTCTAAACTTTCTCCTGCCCAAGAATTGTGAGGCTACTGGCAACACCTGCAGTGCACACAGCATCCACCTGGAGTGTTCCCCAGATTACCAGAACGAACGTGTCCTTGCATTCATCCCTTAATATAGAACAATGAAGCTCTAACTATATCTGTGATAATGCACTGATTACACAATCAACTCGGCCAATAAAACATGAAAATATTGATCAAAAGTGATCCCTGAATATGCACTTCAATTCATTCTTCTTTTTAAGTGAAAAATATAATGCACTTTGGATTGCATAAAACTTGTATAAAAAAGTGTTTTTTGATTCCTTTGGAATGCAGTTTCATAAAAACCCTTTCTTTATTCCTGGGCAATTTGCAGTTTGCACAATTCTCTAAGAACATTTTACTAATGCCCTTTCTCAACACTAAAGCTGTGTAAATTTTTTAAACTGTATTTAGTCCTCAGTAAGTGTGAAATGTACAGGGCACAGCGTGTAAGAAATCGCTGTACAACCGAATAAACAGGAGAGCAGCAGGCAGGACTGCAAGCCGAAACGCTTCATGTTGTGTGTTGTGTTGATCTGGTTCTTTGTTTAATTACAGAAGCTGCACTTTATCTCAGGAGCTCCAGGACTGCTGTTCTGCAGTATACATTCTGGCTTTGTTTTTCTTTTGAGAAATGAAAGAACCCGTTTCTGTTCACATGTTTTGTGTTTGCTTTATTGTCGGTTCAGAGCCAAGTGCTTTCCTCCGCCAGATGCACAAAGATGAGAAAGGGATTGTAACACTGTGGTGACAGATCATGTTAGGGCATCATTGAGAAGCACAGTCTATATCATACAAGCTGATTTGCATTGTTCATGCTGCTGGGCACTGCCACCTGCAGTGGGGAGAAGCAGCTTGTGTCTTACACAGCACCATTACACTATTCATTACAATGCACTTAATTAAGAATGCCTGAACATTCATTCAAACTGATACAAACCATCGACTGTAAAGACTTTCCAGGTGTTAGTGGCAGAGTCTACTTGATAACATGGCTGGAAGCTGGTGTTTGTTGCAATGATCTGATCCTGTAACGTCACTGCATGGGTCAGTTTAATAAGAGGCTACACAACTGAATAGCAGCCACTGCAGGGTTTGCATTACTGCTGTTTTGAGCATCACTGCAGATTTACATTTGGAGGACAGCCTTATAGGCTATGACCAAACGTTTGGCTGCATGTGATAAGCAGTGTGTTTGCAACCTAAAACAAATGTAGCCAATGAGAGGAGCACAAGCTGAGCTGCGTTGCTGGGGCAACCGAAATTCATCAGGAGGGGGACTGACAGATTACACAGCGAAAAGGAATATCCACTAAAAACTGTCTTCAGATTCGGGCATTCGCCAACCCTAACCCTAACACTGCCACCTTTCACTTCCAGAGGTCGGCACCTCTTCAACATCAACCCACACTGACCCTAACCCAACCCTGCTACCTTTCACTTCCAGAGCTCTGCACCTCTCCAACATCAACCCACCCTGACCCTAACCCAACCCTGCTACCTTTCACTTCCAGAGCTCTGCACCTCTCCAACATCAACCCACCCTGACCCTAACCCAACCCTGCTACCTTTCACTTCCAGAGCTCTGCACCTCTCCAACATCAACCCACCCTGACCCTAACCCAACCCTGCTACCTTTCACTTCCAGAGCTCTGCACCTCTCCAACATCAACCCACACTGACCCTAACCCAACCCTGCTACCTTTCAATTCCAGAGCTCTGCACCTCTCCAACATCAACCCACCCTGACCCTAACCCAACCCTGCTACCTTTCACTTCCAGAGCTCTGCACCTCTCCAACATCAACCCACACTGACCCTAACCCAACCCTGCTACCTTTCACTTCCAGAGCTCTGCACCTCTCCAACATCAACCCACCCTGACCCTAACCCAACCCTGCTACCTTTCACTTCCAGAGCTCTGCACCTCTCCAACATCAACCCACCCTGACCCTAACCCAACCCTGCTACCTTTCACTTCCAGAGCTCTGCAGCTCTGCACCTCTCCAACATCAACCCACCCTGACCCTAACCCAACCCTGCTACCTTTCACTTCCAGAGCTCTGCACCTCTCCAACATCAACCCACCCTGACCCTAACCCAACCCTGCTACCTTTCACTTCCAGAGCTCTGCACCTCTCCAACATCAACCCACCCTGACCCTAACCCAACCCTGCTACCTTTCACTTCCAGAGCTCTGCACCTCTCCAACATCAACCCACCCTGACCCTAACCCAACCCTGCTACCTTTCACTTCCAGAGCTCTGCACCTCTCCAACATCAACCCACACTGACCCTAACCCAACCCTGCTACCTTTCAATTCCAGAGCTCTGCACCTCTCCAACATCAACCCACCCTGACCCTAACCCAACCCTGCTACCTTTCAATTCCAGAGCTCTGCACCTCTCCAACATCAACCCACCCTGACCCTAACCCAACCCTGCCACCTTTCACTTCCAGAGCTCTGCACCTCTCCAACATCAACCCACCCTGACCCTAACCCAACCCTGCTACCTTTCACTTCCAGAGCTCTGCACCTCTCCAACATCAACCCACCCTGACCCTAACCCAACCCTGCTACCTTTCACTTCCAGAGCTCTGCACCTCTCCAACATCAACCCACCCTGACCCTAACCCAACCCTGCTACCTTTCACTTCCAGAGCTCTGCACCTCTCCAACATCAACCCACCCTGACCCTAACCCAACCCTGCCACCTTTCACTTCCAGAGCTCTGCACCTCTCCAACATCAACCCACCCTGACCCTAAACTCATCCCAACCCTAAAACCCAACGCTAACCATTATGAACCAGCTGGTGCCTTGAAGAGTTTCTAGTGGATATGCCTTTGTGCTGCAGATTACTGTGCACACATACAGTGTAGCGGTGCGCATAGCAGCGAGCTGTGGGGTGTTTAAATCAATCCCAACAGAACTAGACTAATGTAAGATTTCCAGCTTCAAGCTAAGCAACCACATTCACAGTAACTTACTAAATGCATGCTTTAATGATATTTCATATTTCATTAGTCCTAATAACCACTAACCACACCTTCTCATTTGTATTTTCTTAATAATGTTTATTGAGCAAGGAGTTTCAAAATGACAGCTGTTTAAATAGAGCACACATGTTTTAAAAGAAGCTCACTGTATTCATCCCATTAGTTTACATTCTTCATAATGCTGTGATAAAAGATTCCCTGGGGCAAAACTTTATATACAGATGCATGCAGCTAAGCTGCTGCGTTTCTGCAAGGCCCTGCAGGAGGACGAGGCTGCAGCACGCCGTTCAGAGGAAACCCGGGTCTAGCAGGAGCACGCTGAACGCGATGCTATTGGATGCGCCATGCTGTTCTGCCAATAAAACGGCAGGGGGCGGTGCTTCCTCCATTTAAAACAATACCACAAAAACCAGCCCACCGGGCACCCAAATACAGGCGTTTCGGGCGCCTTAGAAACGAGCATACAGATCACCCGTCTGCAGAAACAGCATCAGCAGCATTACCAGTGAACAGCAGCAACACGGGCAACACCAACAACAATGAATTCCAACGATGATCCTGCAAAGAAGAATCAACACAAGTGGGTTCGACAGACAGAATCGTCATCATCATTGTTGTTTATATTTTTTTCCAATTACACAACAATCAGATTACTTCTTTCACAATGTAAACGAGGCGTAATGGCACATCACACAACCCTCGAAATCACAAAGCGTTGCTTTTTTGTAATAAAGAAAATAAAAAAATACACAGCATTTAAAATGCAAAGAAACAAAAGCAGCGTCAGGCGGCATTTCGACGTGTGCTGTTATTATTATTATTATTATTATTATTATTATTATTATTATTATTATTATTATATAACAAAATAAAAGTTTTACAAAAATAAAATGCATCTCAAGCTTTGCAAACAGAGTCTCTCTTGTTGGCCGTTTCTTTACGCTTTCTTAGGCTTGAGTACTTTCGGGACGCGGGGCTTTGCCGCTTTCTTGGCTGCGCTGCCGCTGCTCGCCTTGGCTTTCTTGGGCTTGGCGACGGCGGACGAGGCTCCAGCTTTGGCCGGCTTCTTCTTCGCTGCAGCCGGGCCGGCTTTGGGCTTCTTGTCCTTCTTGAGCGGCGGAGTCTTCGCTTTGGCTTTCTTCTCGGCTGGCTGCTGCTTCTTGGCCGCCGTTGCTGGCTGCTTCTTGGCAGGAGGGGCGGTCTTGCTGGCGGATCGCTTCTTATCCAGCGCATCTAGCTTCTTCTTGTTCAGCCTGAAAGAGCCGTTCGCCCCGGTGCCTTTCACCTGGATCAGGGAGTCGTTCTGCACCAGCGCCTTGATGGAGTATTTCAGGTAGGTCCTCCCGTTCTGCTGGTCGAACCAGGGGGTCTTTTTGGCTTCGTTGTAGATCTTCGCCAGGGATGAGCTCCTCTCTCCCAGTTTCCTCAGCGCCTCCACCACCAGGATGCTGTACTTGCCCGGCTGGGTCTTCTTGCTGGACTTTTTTTTCTTGGCCGGAGAAGAAGCGGACGATGCGGGCTTGGTCTTGGGTTTCTTGCCCGCCAGCGCCCTAGACTTCTTCTCTGGCGCCGCCGGAGCCTCCTCGGCTGCCACGGCTGGGGCGGTTTCTTGGACCTCGGCAGACATGGTTCTTTCAAACAACAACAGCGATCCGAAAGCAAGGCGAGGCAGTGCACAGCCCCTGTGTCTTGGGCGCTCTGATGAGACGGGTACGGGTATGGGTATCTCTCTCTCTCTCTCTCTGATATCTTCCTCTGATGAGACGGGTACGGGTATGGGTATCTCTCTCTCTCTCTCTCTGATATCTTCCTCTGATGAGACGGCGTGTGTTTCTCTCTGATGTCTTCCTCTGATGAGACGGCGTGTGTTTCTCTCTGATGTCTTCCTCTGATGAGACGGCGTGTGTTTCTCTCTGATGTCTTCCTCTGATGAGACGGCGTGTGTTTCTCTCTGATGTCTTCCTCTGATGAGACGGCGTGTGTTTCTCTCTGATGTCTTCCTCTGATGAGACGGGTACGGGTATGGATATCTCTCTCTCTCTCTGATGTATTCCTCTGATGAGACGGGTATGGTTATATCTCTTATCTCTCTCTGATGTCTTCCTCTGATGGGACGGGTACGGGTATATCTCTTATCTCTCTCTGATGTCTTCCTCTGATGAGACGGGTACGGGTATATCTCTTATCTCTCTCTGATATCTTCCTCTGATGAGACGGGTACGGGTATGGTTGTATCTCTCTCTCTCTCTGATGTCTTCCTCTGATGAGACTCTCTATCTCTCTCTGATGTCTTCCTCTGATGAGACGGGTATCTCTCTCTGGGTACGGGTATGGTATCTCTCTATCTCTCTCTGATGTCTTCCTCTGATGAGACGGGTATGGTTATATCTCTTATCTCTCTCTGATGTCTTCCTCTGATGAGACGGGTATGGTTATTTCTCTATCTCTCTCTGATGTCTTCCTCTGATGAGACGGGTATGGTTATTTCTCTATCTCTCTCTGATGTCTTCCTCTGATGAGACGGGTATGGTTATTTCTCTATCTCTCTCTGATGTCTTCCTCTGATGAGACGGGTATGGTTATTTCTCTATCTCTCTCTGATGTCTTCCTCTGATGAGACGGGTATGGTTATTTCTCTATCTCTCTCTGATGTCTTCCTCTGATGAGACGGGTATGGTTATATCTCTTATCTCTCTCTGATGTCTTCCTCTGATGAGACGGGTATGGTTATTTCTCTATCTCTCTCTGATGTCTTCCTCTGATGAGACGGGTATGGTTATTTCTCTATCTCTCTCTGATGTCTTCCTCTGATGAGACGGGTATGGTTATTTCTCTATCTCTCTCTGATGTCTTCCTCTGATGAGACGGGTATGGTTATTTCTCTATCTCTCTCTGATGTCTCTCTGATGATGTCTTCCTCTGATGAGACGGGTATGGTTATTTCTCTATCTCTCTCTGATGTCTTCCTCTGATGAGACGGGTATGGTTATTTCTCTATCTCTCTCTGATGTCTTCCTCTGATGAGACGGGTATGGTTATATCTCTCTATCTCTCTCTGATGTCTTCCTCTGATGAGACGGGGGTATGGTTATTTCTCTATCTCTCTCTGATGTCTTCCTCTGATGAGACGGGTATGGTTATTTCTCTATCTCTCTCTGATGTCTTCCTCTGATGAGACGGGTATGGTTATTTCTTATCTCTCTCTGATGTCTTCCTCTGATGAGACGGGTATGGTTATTTCTCTATCTCTCTCTGATGTCTTCCTCTGATGAGACGGGTATGGTTATTTCTCTATCTCTCTCTGATCTCTATCTCTCTCTGATGTCTTCCTCTGATGAGACGGGTATGGTTATTTCTCTATCTCTCTGGTTATTTCTCTATCTCTCTGCCTCTCTCTGTTTCTTGCAGCTGGGAGCGGACTGCGCGTCAGCTGACTTTGAAGGCGAGGCGCGGACGTTAATGAGAACAACAACAGCAGCTGCCACACTTAGCGTTAAAATGTGTTTGTGTGCTCGCCTTCAAAACGCGCTTTCTCCCCAGAAAGTTGCCGCCGGACCGTCCCAAGCCCCCGGAGGACAAGTACAGGCGTCCCTCCTCCCGACCCTGCCTTAAAAGAAGCCAGCTTGGTCGCGGGGAAAAGGGGAACGGCGAAACTAAACGGCGCACCCCAGGCTGGAAGCAGTGCAGAGGCTGGGGGGAGCAGCTTTACGGGTTCGCTGCAAACGCCTCGCTTGACCCCCAGATAAGAGGCAGGGACGGGTCGAAAGAGGAGAGGACGGTCTTCCGATCCGTGCCGGCCAGGGCTTTAATTACCCCGCCGTTTCGAAACTACCCCGGGTTTAATTTGTTTTAACTAACACAGTAGACGCCCTCGCGTGGTCACCCGCAGCAATGAGAGATATAAAGTTCTTATCGCCAGGGTCACGCCTCGTCTAAATTCAAAAGAAAATAAATAATAATAAATTCAGAAAATGACCGCGACTGCCGGTCTTTCACACTTCTTAAATAATCCCAATGCGTTACATAACCAGATTCAGGTTAACACACACACACACACTTGTGTTAATAACAATAATGTAACCCAAACCTGTAAATAACCCGTTACTGTACGAATACATTGGCTTGCTGCTCAAATACAAATAACATTGCGATAGATAGACAGATCGACAGATAGCTAGATCGATAGCTAGATCGATAGATAGATACCCGTAATCTATAGCCCAGAACGGTGTGCCTAGGAAGTAAGCAGCTACTGCGTACAGTTACCCTGTGAAACGCTCTGTTCGGTGAAGAAAGATGACATGTATATAACTAAAACGAAAGTACTAAACAATTATAGGGAATGTACGCTGAGCCCCATTTCAATGAAAGCTGTGTTTTTAATGCAAATACAAATGTCTGTTTTGTCATTGTTCCTGCCGTGTTGCAGTGGTTTATCTGGTGGGTTCGGCGAGTGTTGTAATTAGTAAGTGCTGTGCTGTATATCATGGGACAGTGTTTGGGACGGTATTGTTAATACTAGCTATACATCACAAAACATTGATAAGCTTTTCTCTCTCTCATAGATATATATTATATAGTATATATATATATATTATATAATCATATATTTCCTATATATATATATATCATAGAATCTATCTTGTCGACGGGTTGCAAAGTTATACAACATGTATAGAAAGAGTTTCCTCGGACAAGTTTGGAGCATATATATATATATATATATATATATATATATATATATATATATAATATATATATATTTGTAAGCTAATCTACGTGCCCAAATAGCCGCCAGCACGCGTCCGCGCGCCACGTAACAAGTTTGTCGAGTTACCTTCTCGGTGCAGCACAGTAGTGTGGTAGCGGCGAAAATATGTGGAAATACAGCAAATGAAAATAAGACGTTATTTTAATTTTGTCCACTAGAGGGCGATCCAGCTAGGACATTTCTTTAATGTTGCAGGTTTGAAGCTGGGCTGTGTCCTTACTACTACTGCTAATAATAATAATAATACTAAAGTAACAAAATAATCATAAATACAATAAATAATAACAAAATAATAATAATACTACTACTACTAATAATAATAATACTAATAACAATAATAATATGTGTGTCCTTAGTTGGATAGGTACTTCCATGCGAGTTATAGTCACTCTTCAATATTTGCTTTTATTTTCATTCTGATGTGAGCGCTTGAGTTCAAGGTGCACGCTCTGCCACTTGCAAGCTGGGTTGCCTAGCGACCCCAAGACAGTTCTCTGTATCTTTTCCACCCACGTTATTCGTGTTTCTTGTGCCGTGGAAGGAACGGACACGCGTCTGCAGAGTTTCTCTTTGTTGTGTGCACTGGTACATTTTAATTCAGAATATGCAGATGTGAAACAACATTCGTGACAAAACCCTTTTAAACAAGTTAACTAGAGAGATGTGGCTGGCCTTTTGCTTTTAGGAAACTTTCACTACCTGTCAATCACCACGTAGTCATTGGATACCTTTCACTACCTGTCAATCACCACGTAGTCATTGGGATGCATTTTTACCGATGAAAGGGGATTTGGGAAGAAATGCAATCTCGAAGCTTTGTTTGCTGATATGTGTCAGTATCTGGTGGAGCCGAGGCAGGCAGTGGTGTGCGTCATGCTCTGCGTTATGGATTCTGTCAGACAGATGAGGTTAAATACTCTGGAGCCTGGTTGTTTGGTACAGAGGTTTAGACGCTTGATTGTCAGCTGGCGCTGGCCTGCGCACTTCCCTGAGGCAGGGGAACAGTGGACCCGACCCAAACCACTGTCACCCGAGGAGGCTGTACGTGTGAATCTGGAAAGTACACGCAACCCCACAGCCGGGGCGCTGCTCCTCCCCTTTGCTCCTTTGGGACAAGTTTGGGGCTGTTTGTTTAAAGCTGCAGGATCCTCCGAGCATATTACATTCTGCACTGTATATAACCACAGCGCAACCTTCACAGCTTATACTGTATCACCCATGTTTTCACTTCGTTTCATTGTGCGCTCTGGAGACACTGCCGCTCAGTGGGTTACAATGACTTTTCTGGCAGAATGCGGCTCTATCTGTCTATCTCTCTCTCTATATATAGCACGCAAGTCTGTTTTACACCACACCCTTTGCATCCCTAACAAAAACTCAAAAATCGCTTTGCATAATTAATGATGCATAAGGTGATAACTCTTCTATGCACTTTGCTTCCTGAAATGTAAAAGCATAACTTTGAATTCATGGCCAGGTTTCCAGGGGAAAGAAGCCTGCATCCCTACAGTGAAAATTCCCCTTCGTGGAATGTATTCAAGGTAATGCAATGAGCAGAAAACCATGTATATTTCAGTGTAAAACTCTTTGGAGAACACAGACTGGCTAGACAACATCTTTCACGGGCAGAGCTCCTGAATTCTGTGAGCGCTAACCACTGGATATTTAAAATGCAATGTTTGATTTGTAATTTCTATTTGTTCAACGTATATGTAATCACAGACTAAGAAATGTGTGTGAGAATCGGCGATGAAAACAAGGCTGTCTGCATGCTTAAATAGCGTTTATTGGTGTGTGAAAACGCTAAATTAATAAATGAAGCGAGCATACAACTTTCACCACTGAAAAAAACCAAGAACTGCATGCTCACGTTGTGGCAGGTGTATTGTGTCACACTGATAATTATGGGCTTGTCCAAGTTCGCTGTTTTTTTGGCAATTGTAGCCGCTAAGCATATTTAAATCAAACCATTTTGTTGCGGTTACCATATACTGTACCAATTCATAACAATTACACTTCTATAGCATCCCAGGACACTACAAACAAGTAGTTCCTAGAAAAACTAAATTTAAGCAAAACCCTGATCATAAAGATAAAGCCTAACCTTGGCTACACACACTAGATCACACTGAGAATTCAGCAGCCCTGGATCCACACAGCTCTGTATTAGAAATTCAGGTCTGATCGAAGGCTGCGGACAGGGACAAAGCAAGCAAGAAGCTCACTCTGACAGACAGCTCCACGGTAATGCATTTGCTTGCAAACCAGAAGCAAAACTTTCAAAAATCAAAGCTGTGGTTCTGGTCTAGATTCAGGGTTGGGGTCAATTCCCTTTTATAATCAAGGAATTGGGATTGTTTCAAAAGGGAATGGAAATTGGAATTGGGAAAAAAAAAGGAAAACTGACCCCAACCCTGCCTGGGCTGCATTTTACTGTCCGTAGCAACACAGCATGGAGCCGTGGAACGAGGCTGAAGAACTACCGAACAAGGAGCTGTGTGTCTTGGATTCCTAAAACTGCAGCCTGGCCTGTATGAAGTACTGGAACTGCAGAGTGATCAAAAAAAACAAATAAGCATATCTATTATATAGACACACATACATATAGTTACAGTACCAGTCAAAAGTTTGAGTACACCTGCTTGAAACCAGATTTTTCATGATTATCTATGTTTTTAACTGTATAAACTTGTCTATAAACACTTAATATTTAATTATAGGATATGTGTACTTATATAAGCTGATAATCATAAGTGAATTGCATTCAAAAATTAAATTTTTAAATGAAAATGTAAATCTTGTCAATTTCAATGAAATGGTCACCCAAAGCAAGGGGATTTCAGTCCGAAGCCCAAGTCAGTTAAAAGTCTGAAATGTGTAGAACACGGTGTTAGAACACTGGCCTAAGTATAAAAGTGTCTTTGTTAGATGTTCTCTGAGTTAACTAGCATGTTACCTAATTAACCTTTTGTCACCAATTATTGTTAACAGGTGAGGGTCCATGATTACTATAAATATAGGTAGCACAGGCACAAGTTTGTCATTCCTGAATGTAAGGGAGCAGAAAATGGCAAAATACACTCAGTTAAGCAAAGACAGTCTGTAATTACTTTAAGAAATGACGGTCAATCTAAGACAATTCCCAAGAACTTTGCAAGCATCTGTAATGAGGACCGAACAAGGTCAGGCAGGCCAAGGGTGACCTCAGAATCAGAGAACAACGTCATTCGAGTCACAAGTCTGCAAAACCGGCGATTAACTGCCTCTGAAATACAAGCTCAGCTAAATGCTACTAGAAGTACAGATGTTTCAACATCAACTGTTCAGAGGAGATTGCGTGAAGCTGGCCTAACTGGAAGAATTGCTGCAAAGAAGCCATTGTTAAGAGTGCAGAATAAGAGGAAGAGACTTGCCTGGGCCAAAAAACACAGAAACTGGGCGTTTGAGGAGTGGAAGTCGGTCTTATGGACCGATGAGTCAAAATTTGAAATATTTGGGTCCAACCGCCGAGTATTTGTAAGACGCAGAGAGGGTGAGCGCATGAGTTCTGCATGTGTGGTTCCCACTGTCAAGCATGGAGGAGGCAGTGTCATGGTCTGGGGTTGCTTTGCTAGTGACAGAGTTGGTGATCTTTACCAAGTCCATGGCAAGCTCAACCAGCATGGCTATCCTAGCATACTTCAGAGGCATGCCATTCCATCAGGATTACGGCTAGTTGGGCAGTCCTTCGTTCTTCAGCAAGATAATAACCCGAAACACACCTCAAAGTTGTGCAAGAACTATCTAGAGAAGGAGGAAAGTGAAGGATAACTCAATCTAATGACCTGGCCTGCCCAGTCTCCAGACCTCAATCCCATAGAACTTGTATGGGACGAACTGGACAGAAGAGTCAAAGCAAAGCTACCCACAAGTGCCCTACATCTCTGGGAATTGCTGCAGAAAAGCTGGGAAGCATGTCGGGTGATTTCCTGCTGAAACTTGTTAACCGAATGCCTTGCGTTTGTGAGGCTATTATTAAGGCAAAGGGTGGCTTATTTTGAGGAATCCAAGGTTTAGACAATTTTCAATTTTCTTCAACAACAAATAAAAAAGGGGAAAAAATTTTTTTTTTTTTTTTGTGTTTTTTTTTTTTTAGGCACACAACAATAAGCAAATTGCTTTCGAAACCCCTCACATGGTTTTTTTTTTTGTGTGTTTTTTTTTTTTTTTTAGAACAAACGGGAAAATTTTGTCACATGCTTTTTCATTTTCAAGTGATAATCAGAACAATAATACTATGTTAAAACCTTGTCAATTATGGATACAACCTACATGCGTTTTCATTTTCAAGTATATACAGAAACATATACTATATAAAACATTGTCAATTATGAAAAAACCTAGTTTCCAGCAAGTGTACACAAACTTTTGACTGGTCCTGTATACACACACATTAACCCAACCTGTGCTGCACCTCCATTAGTTACATACAGTAGTTGTCGAATGTGCAGATTTGAAAGAATCATTAGCTGTAGCAAGCCTGCATTTCCATTGTAAAACAGGAACGTCAGGTACTGTATTAGGTTATAGGCAGCAATGCATGCCACTGGCTGCAAAGAGCGTCAGTCAACAGGGGAAGCAACGGCTGGTCAGCAAGTGGCTGCTGAAAGAGGTGGAGACAGTTTCCATGTGCTTCTTTCAACACTGCACACTGGAGCTGTGCAGCGAATGGAAGGAAGTGCGTGAGAGGGGAGGGTTATCACATTGTTACTGAGTTACAGTAACCCTTTAACATCAAACCAGCCTCCCCAGCACTGCCACTGGCCACGAGCTCTGAATCGGAACCCAGCCTGCAGCAACACAAGACTGTCCACCATTCTTTAATGCAGCTGCACTGCGCCCTTGTTTGTTTTACTGGCAGAACAAAAATAATCCCCCCTTCACTTTGCACTCTGTACAATAATAATTATATTCAAGAACCTTTATTATTAAGAGCATTATTATTTAAACCCACATACTTATTTAAACAATGCCACTGGCTGCACGTACTGTTTTGTTGACAACACCATGATGAACTGTTACAAGAGCTGCTGCTGTATTTTCTCCTAATGAAGCTAAACATAGTAACTGTTAGAATACATGGATACAATAAAAGATCTGATTGGTTAAAAAGTAAAGAACAAGCACTTATAAACAACAGCCTGCAAACCTGCATGGGGCTGAGAGACGGACAGAGAGACAGACAGACAGAGTCACCACTGGCTTGTGCCTTTAACTCAGACAAACAGACCAACTCAAGAGACACAATGTTCATCATCCTTTATCTTTTTTTTAAACTAGTCTTGTTATTATTAATATTTTAAACATAGCATGGTTATAAAAGAAACACCAATGTCACAGTTATTGTTATTATTAGAAACGAAATCGAAAGATACGCTTGATTTTCCTGTATATTTCATTGTAGATTTTATAGATGTGGATGAGGTCAAGTTTTCTTCCTTTTTCTTTTTTAAACCTAAATCAAAACAGACTAGGGTTATCTAACATGACAGTTTGCACAGTGAACAGTTTGAGTCAGACAGAAGTGCTTGAGCGAGAGACGACTTGGCTAAAGGCTGCAAATTGTGGGGTAGGAGAGGAGGTGAGGGGAGAGATTGGACTGGGCTACCTGGTAGTTATCCAAGATAGAGGATTCTGTGGGAAGGGAATGGGTTAAGCCTTCAAGCTAAGGGGGAAACGTGTGACACTGTGAATGAAACAATGGGGCACACTGGGCTGCTATGGAAACATGAACAGTAATTTTAAAGCCCCCCCCCCCCCCCCCTTCCCTTCCTCCTCCCATGGTTATACTATGCATAGTTTACCACGGTTTACCATGCGTTTAAAGATGCTTTACCATACAGCACAGCTCCGAGCTTTACAATGCTTACCTGCACTTCAGCGTGCTTTCAGTACATGATTACACTTGGCAAAGCTTTTACTGCGGTAAACTTTTATAAAGGCTCTGGAGACAAATGTGACAGAACCCCCCCTAAGAAGCCAGAGGAAAGCTAGCTGTCGAGGCACGGAGGATGTATGCAAGGTTTGCCAGGGTGAAAGGCAGGTAGAGAAGGAAGCATATGTACGTGCTGAACAGTGAGGTAAAGGGGGGCATTAATGGGTACTGTGCTGAACAGACTGCAGGCTCTGTGTATGTGTGGTCCGGACAGGGATGACTTTGGGATAGGAGAGTGGGGTCAACAGTATTTTGGGGTATGCAGGCTGAAGGCTCTATAGGAAGGGGGATGGGATAGGGCTAGGGAAGGCTCTATAGGAAGGGGGATGGGATAGGGCTAGGGTTTCATCTCATCTTGAACCTGGATCCTCTCAGCAGCTGCAGCTCTCCGCAGAAGGCTTCGCTCGCTCATTCTTGTCCAGTTTGATCGGCTCTGGAAACTCATTGTACAGCTCCACTTCCGTCTCCTGAGAGAGACAGAGAGAGAGAGAGAGAGAGAGAAAGACAGGCAAGCCTGCTCACATCGATTATCTTCTTGGTGCTGGGCGGGGGTGAGGGTGTAGGGGGTTAGAGGCTAGGGGTGTTAGGGTGCAGTCCCGTACCTGTTTGAGTGCGTTCCTGGCGATGGTTTGGAAAGCCTGCTCCACATTGATTGCCTCCTTGGCACTGGTTTCAAAGTACGGGATATTGTTTTTGCTCTGACACCACGCCTGGGCCTTTTTTGTGGTGACCTGAAAAAAAAAAAACATTTTGAAAAACAACAATAAAATTGAGTGCATCTCTCCAGCCCATGGGTTTAAGGCTCTCCATCTCTGTGTGTGCGTCTCTCTCTCACCTGTCTGTTCTCCAGGTCAATCTTGTTCCCCAGCACTACGAAGGGGAAGTTCTCTGGGTCCCGGGGGCTGGCCTGGATCAGGAACTCATCTCTCCAGCTGTCCAGCGTCTTGAAGGTGTTTGGAGCCGTCACATCAAACACCAGCACGCAGCAGTCTGCCCCCCGATAGAACGCAACGCCCAGCGACTGGAACCGCTCCTGGCCAGCCGTGTCCCAGATCTGAGGCAATCAATTAACACTTAAACATCAGTAAGCAACAAAGACCTTCATGCAGCAGGCTGTCTCTCAAACAGCACAGAGATAAATCAATCAGCAATAATCAATATAGACCCGCACACAGCCGTCTGTCCCTCGAATAGGGCAGAGATAACTCAATTAGTCACCAACAATCAATATAAACCCACACACAGCAGTCTGTCCCTCGAATAGGGCAGAGATAAATCACAGACCCGCACACAGCAGTCTGTCTCTCAAACAGCACAGAGATAAATCAAACACCTGCACTCAGCAAGCTGTTCTTACCTGCACTGTGACCAGCCTGTCTCAGTATAACCCTGTGACACACACACACAGTGTTGTTCTTACCTGCATTGTGACCAGTCTGTCTCAGTATAAACCTGTGACACACACACAGTGTTGTTCTTACCTGCACTGTGACCAGCCTGTCTCAGTATAACCCTGTGACACACACACACACACAGTGTTGTTCTTACCTGCATTGTGACCAGCCTGTCTCAGTATAACCCTGTGACACACACACACAGTGTTGTTCTTACCTGCATTGTGACCAGCCTGTCTCAGTATAACCCTGTGACACACACACACAGTGTTGTTCTTACCTGCATTGTGACCAGCCTGTCTCAGTATAACCCTGTGACACACACACACACACAGTGTTGTTCTTACCTGTGTGACCAGCCTGTCTCAGAAGTGATAACACTGTGACACACACACAGTGTTGTTCTTACCTGCATTGTGACCAGCCTGTCTCAGTATAACCCTGTGACACACACACACACAGTGTTGTTCTTACCTGCATTGTGACCAGCCTGTCGTCCATCATCACCTCCTTTGTTAGGAAGTCGGCTCCTATTGTGGCTTTGTACTGGTTGCTGAACTTCTTATTAACATACTGGTTCATGAGGGAGGTCTTGCCTACACTGTTTAAGACAAGCGAGGAGAGGGTGGTTAGCAGGATCTGCATGCGCCTGTGTCTCTGTACAGCAGCCTCCCACGCTGGAGGATAACATCACCCTTGTTTATGCTCGGTGCTCAAGTTACAGGCCGAGAGAGAAGAAAAAAAGAAAACAATCTGGCTGCTCAGACACTTGTAACAGTCACCCTACACAGTTGATAGGCAACTGTACTGTCCTCCCTTAGGAGAGACTACTGGCCAAATAATTAAAACTAAATAAGTCAGTAAGGGTGACTGACAGTAAAACAGGGTCATCGCAATGCGTCAGTTTCCCTAAACAAACACTGGTTTATTCCGAGGAACACAAAGCTTGACCAAAAGAATAAGACCAAACAATTACAGTAGAAAGCAACACAATTAGGGACAGAGTGACAAGGAAGAGAATATAGTGTAAACAAACCCAGAAAAACAGATTATAAATGAAGATACACAGCAGAGCTTGAGAATATAACCACAACCATTTAACAATTACTGACACAGAGGATGATTAATATGCAGAATGAATAAACAACGCAACACAAAATATAAATCAACAAAATAGTAATGAAGTCCCAACAATTAACAAAAGAAAAAAACAACAACAACGATGAAAAAGTCCACGGAAAAAGCTCACCAAACCGGTCTGAAAGTTCCGATAATTAATTGGGATTAAGGTGAACGAGGATGTGGAGGTCTTAAGAGATGAAAAACACTGAGAGCAATGAAATGGAGGTTTGATGAATACTGAGGTTGCAAACAGTCCAGAACAGATGCACAAAAAACATACAACCACACACTCCAGCAAAAAACACAAAAGTAACCACCCACCTAATTAAGCAAAAAGCGTTAACTAGACAATAAACTAAAGCAGCAGACAAAAAGCAAACAAAGGCTAAATAATAAGATCTAGCTAACAGTATAAAGATTAGGTTTCAAAAGGTAGACAGACTCTCTCACAAAGATGCTAGCTACAGGGAAAAAAAAGAAAACACACTCCCAACCCCCCCACAATCAGAGAAATAAGAGACAGGTAAAGATTAACTGTGTGAGAGGATTGGTAGATGACATTTTGAATGGACCAATGGGGAGTAAGAAAGAAAGAAATGGATACTGGGAAATGTAGTTTTTATAGGTTGACCTGGCCAGGCTACTGCCTTTACTTAGAGACAGGTGAGTGAAAATTACACCCACATATGTAGCAACAGTGCCACACACTGTGTGGGTCGTTCCCTTTGCTTTCCTGCAGCCCACTGCGTGGGGAACAAGACAAATGCATGGCTTCTACTGCATAGCAGTTTCACCCATTCCTGGTTTTATGACAAGCCTGATCAGCCCGAGTGTACAGGTAACAAGCTCAGGTGTGTCCGATTAAACTCATACTAAAACCTGGAATGGGCGACGCTGCTTTGCAATAGGAGTCTAACTTCCATCCCTGGTATCGCACTGCTTCTTCGTATGCTCGGTAAACGAGGCAACATCTTGATCACGTTTCTATCAGCTCGAGAGGCTCTGCATGGTCTTCGCTTGATTACATACTGTACACCATCGCACCTGCAGGACAGGCTACCCTGAAGAGCAACAGACCCAGGTAAGAGCTGTATTTTCAGCATTGTATTATTGCGTTCTGCTTCAACGAGAAGCCAGAGAAAATAAAGCACTTACCCAGAGTCTCCCAGGATGATCACCTTCAGCAAAACTTTCTTTCTGGACGTCATTTTGTTAGAGCTGGAGAAACAAGCAGAGAAAAAAAAAAATGTTATTTCTTCAGTAGGACTTGAACACAACACTGACAAAGAGAGCAGGACTATCAACTAAAACCTGTGCAAACTTATGTTTCTTCCTAATTTTACATTATTAATATTACTGTAGTATTATTATTACAGTGCTTCCTTTACTAATTAGTGAGGAGCCCTTATACTGTGAAGTGCATGCCAATTTACTGTTACCATAGCCCAACAATGAATTAACAAAACACAAGAATCACGAAATACGGATGGAGCTCCGTCTCATTACTGTTGTTATTATTCGGTGGTTGCATTAACTAGTTCAAATCCCAGCACAGTTTTCATGAAATAATGAAGAGCCGAGACTGGAGATGGAAGTGCTTTGAAAACAAGAAGTCTGTCTGAGCGCTCCACGCTCACACCTCTTAGTGTCACTGGATCAGTTCAAATCTCCCACAAATCAGGCACACAGCCCGCTGCAGGAGGTTCAGCAGGCAAACAGCACGGCAAGTCTCGGTGCGAGAGAACAGGAGAGCCTGAGCTCAGCCATAGAAAAAGCACTGAAACAGGACATCTGATGCTGGGAATCAGCCGGTCACAATGCAGAACACAGAGCACGACACCGGAGAAGCCACTTGACACAATCTTACTGTACCACTACCGTGGTTTACATAATACACTTAACAACTGTACGATTCTGTCCTGTCGGCGAGGCAAGATTAAACGCTCTATAGCCATAACTGCAGACTAGCCTGTCTTTTGCATAGTGGTCAAGATACTTGTCTGTGATGTGAATGAAAGAAAGAAAGAAAGAAAGAAAGAAAGAAAGAAAGAAAGAAAGAAAGAAAGAAAGAAAGGGAACTGATGAATTGGCCTAATCTTAGCAGCATATATAAAAAGGGGCCCACACCATACAATAGTTTTCAGTTCCTCTCAGGTGCCGTTAGAGTGCTGACAGTTTTATTATAACCTGCAAACGTTTTGCTACATAATCAAAACCCAGAGTTGGCAGCGAGCGAGTCTGGTGGCTGCAGTAAATCTTCTCAGATACAGCGACAGTGATCCTGGATGTCCGAGCGTCAAAGCCCTGCCAGTAAACAGAACTGGAAAGCAAGCCAATAGTGCTACGTGACACTGCGGACGTCCGAGATGCAGCTTCAGCCGCGTGGCACAAGAGGGACTTGCCATGTGCAAGGGATTTCGTAAAGTCTGAAGTGGGCTACAGCAGGTGCTGTGCAGTAATGTTTACTAAGGGTCGGTGGCTGGGAATTTCACACCAAGTGCTGCAGTGGGCTTGTTACACACTTACAAGCTTGTTAATCTGCCAAACTCTCTTCAGCTCTGCCATCAAGTCACAGGTCTGAGGGGTAAACATAAACATGCTCTCTGTCATCATTTTAATGTACCTCAAGTCTGCTTGTTGAGGGATTAAAATTAAAAAAAAACAAAGTTTAATAAGACACACCTGAGCTTCTTACCTACAGTACAAAGTGGGGCTGAGTGGTTGCCTGCACTTGTTACTTTAAGGGCATGTTTATCCTGTCCTGGAAGTTAGGGGGTTAGTGTTGCAGACGCTAATATTATTATTTATTTATTAACATTTGGTTGTTTATTGATCTAAGCAAGAACCTCATCAAGCCATTTCTTGAAGTAACCGTGTGAATCAGCTTCAGAACAGTGCTTAGTATTTCTGTGTGATTTTGTTACCTGTAAGAATTAAGAGATTCCTTGTAACTGGAGTATTTGAAGCTGGCCCGAAACACCAGAGTTGGTGTCCTGTCTTCTGGGAATGGACCCAGTCCTGCTTGTGTAATAATCCACAGCAGGTCACCACACGGCCAAGTACTTTCCAACCCTAAACTGCAGCCACATGAGGAAAGAACTACCCCTGTTCCACTGGCACATCCCTTACAGGACCGGACCGTGGTGCTCTGGCCTTACAACACATCTCAATCTGCCTCAGAGCCCAGCAGGGTTCATGACTTTCATCACTACGCGAGTCACAGCCAAATGCCTGCTCTCTCCGAGCAGCAGCATTCCCCTCTTTGCAAACTCAGCCCGTTTCACTAATATATGAAGAACGAATGTTGAAAAACATGGATCGAGAATTGATTAACAGTTTGCTACGCATGTGGACTGGCAGAGCTATACTGGTGTTCTTTTCTGAAAGGAGACTAATATTGCAGATAGCAGAATGTTTGGTTGACATTGAACGAACTGCTAACCATTGATAGAGACGTTGCGTCTACAAGCTTCTTGCCCAACATTGACTGCAAGATAACAAGATGCTGTGCACTGCAATTAGCACAGGCTCTAAAGACTTCAGAGAGATCGAAAGAGATAATGCCACTGGGATCAAAGCGGTCTCAAGAAGATAACAAAAGGCAGATTTATGGACCTTTTGTCTCCAGGAGTTGTCACACTAGACTAGGTTGTCAGAGGTTGTCACACTAGACTACACACACACACAAAATAAATTAAAGTACCTTTGCTATTGGTTAAGTGTCAGAGAAAGAGGAGGTGGACCATCTACACAGAAGGGTATTTAATGTCATGCAAACATTGTAATGTTGAGTAGTTTGTCCTGTACCTGGGACCAGACTCCCTGCATATTTCAATAAACCTGGCAACTGATTGAAGAAAAGGACTCTGTGCATTTTCTTGAATCTACTTAATCACCATCATTTTTTAAGTTACTTCAGCGTAAATGAAGAAAAAGCACAGCCATAATCCGTGGATCCGCCGTCCTCCACTCAAACACAGCAGCTCTTATTAACGCATCATCTCCACGCTACTCAACGTGACGTCAGTTTGCACGCCTCTCTGGCTCTGCAGTGGAAAAGCAACCCAGCTCCTCCCCAGCTAGAAAACGATTCACTGGTAAACTACCTTTTCCTTCATGCAAGACACAGAGAGAACAGAAGTGAATCACACAGCTCCAGAGTACAGTACGTCATGTTGGGACAGGCAGAAAGCACAAAGTGCCTGTTTTGTGTACAGTTACCATGAAACTTCACAGCTTCCCAATGCAGACTGACTCAGGCAACAGTTTAAAATAAAACTACTACATTAGAGTTAGGACTAATACGGATATGGAAGAGACTTGAGATAATGCAATACTTTGCTGTAAAACGTTCCAATATAAATCAAGCTGAGGTATAGACTGATCAAATCAATACCTATGATAAGTGACTGGAAATGTGTTGGTAAATTAACTGGTGGTCTCAACATACAGGACTGTAGACTGCTGCCTCCATCACAATTCAGGCAGAAGAACTGTGCATTAGCAAGCAAGCTATTTAACAAATCCAATTATGCACCAGCACTTTATTGGTACTGTCTTAATAGCATTAGTAATTAATAAGCAAAAAACGTATAATACATCTTTTGGAATATTTTGCCCAGTCTACATGGCACCATGTGTGTGTGGGGGGGTCTTCAGTCATACTATACAACCATTAAACAGCAACATGGGGAAAAAACAAGAAGAGCTATACTCCTTAATTGCTAGAGAAAGAACTCAAGCTAGTCTTCATAGAGACCTCTTGTTCAACCACTAATGACAGGTCATGTATCCAATCAGCTATTGTGTTGATCACGAGGTATGGAGACACACACACACACAGCAATCAAGCCCCGCCCTTCTGGAATATTTGCCCGAGGGGGCGGAGTCGCTCCGCCCACTCCGTCTCCGATTGGTGCAAGGGCATGGTCTCATTGGTCTGTGCCCATCCTCTGAATACATGTACCAAGCAGCAGCTTGCTATTTCTGCAGGGCTTAGTATCTAGCGAAACAAGCAGGCACTTTCAGTACACATTGTAACAGTTTCACGGTGGCAAAGTCCAGTGCTGCCATAAAATGCCATGGCGATATCACTTCTGTTTTTTTTATTTTTCTGTTTAGTTTTTGGTTGCCATAAACTCCGTATAGAAAGCAAAAACGGAGCACCCTTTTAAAAGCAGTTTCTGAGAGGAAGTACAGCAGTGGTGCAAATCTAGAAAGAAAACAAATCAGCTGCAAGAACTCCAGGGCTGCATATACAGCCACAGCTGCAGTCACCCCTTCCATCAAACACTGTTGAAAACACACCAAACATTCCACAGAAATGAATATAGATTAGGCAAGTGACAACGGTTGAGCATTCAAGTGTGCAAACTGTAAACACCCAACAGGAAGCCAGCCCCCACAGCCAGTAACCAACTTCTCCAGGACTGTACAAATCTGCTTGCACAACCCTGGACATCGCAGCTGCTATCTCGTGATCTTCATCACTGGAATCCCAATAATGAACACAGAAAGGGACTCCCAGCACAACAGAGCACTTCAAACAACAAACTGGAACGCACGACAGCTGTGGAATCACATGTCTTACTTCTCTTCTGCTCAACCTCTTCAGGTTAAGCTGAGAACAGGAGAACAAGTCCATCCGACAGCCTTCATAAACTCCCAGATTCAGATGCATTCAGTAAATGGTGCTACAGAAAGTCACAAAAGTGGTTCTCTAAATACTGATGCACAACTCTAAAGAGTTACAGAGAGGGGCAGACAGCCTCCACAAACCTCCAGATTCTCATACTGTCAATAACCGATGCTACAGACAGTCCTTAGCAAGTCTCATCACACTGGGACAAGTTCTTCTGTCTATACATAAACCTCTAAAGTGTCACATACATATGTACTGTACCCACATACACACAAATGACTGCTTCACTGCTGCATATCACTGTCGCTGCGGGGGTTAATAATACAAATAAACTAAACCTGACCGTCCACACTGTAAACGCAATCCCAACGAGCCAAGCCAACTGTTCCCTATTTGAGGGAGCAGTTCCTTATTTGAATAAACGCCCTGGTGTTTCTCATCAGCCAGACACTGTTCTGGGTTTGTTGCCGACAGCACCATCGTCACTTTGTCACAGGCAGCCTGTGATACATTATCAGGTCACTGCAGCCATTATTGCCTGCCCAACATTTGATTGTACCTTTATAGTTAATATACTGCATTTATTAAAAGGGTGTGCAGATACTCATACTTGCACTAAATCGCCTTGAAGAAATATTTAATAAATACATTCATTAAGATGTTGATAAAAAAAAAAAAAAAAAAAAAGCTGTCTTCCCTCACCTTTACAATCAAGTGCCACTTGCTGGCAATTAAACGTCTGCATACAGTGCTTTGGAAGCAAACTGCCCTCTGATCTGGAGCGGCAGCTAACTGAAATATTTTACAAAGTCTCTTAGCTGCTTTGCACATCACACGTGTAATCTACACAGAAATGTTACTGTGATTTAAACAGAAAAAACAAACAAAAAACAACAAAAAAAAAACATTTTTAAAGAATATTCCCACTCAGCAGTCACCCACCCGTGTGTCAAGCAGTCTTGATCAGATATGTATTAAAATAAATAAGGTGCCTCACGGGTAGAAACTCGCACTAGCCCTGTACCCATCTTGGATTTCAGAACTACCCTTCATACTATTAAAAATGATCAGGAGCCAGAGGTTGAGCCATCCCGTTAGATAAACTGTTCCCTCACAGAGAATTCAACACTAAACCAACAGGATCTGATACTGTAACCCTTGCTGAAGCACGGTCCGTTCACAGGAGAGCTTCACAGAGAATTCAACACTAAACCAACAGGATCTGATACTGTAACCCTTGCTGAAGCACGGTCCATTCACAGCAGAGCTTCACAGAGAATTCAACACTAAACCAACAGGCTCTGATACTGTAACCCTTACTGAAGCACGGTCCATTCACAGCAGAGCTTCACAGAGAATTCAACACTAAACCAACAGGCTCTGATACTGTAACCCTTACTGAAGCACGGTCCATTCACAGCAGAGCTTCACAGAGAATTCAACACTAAACCAACAGGCTCTGATACTGTAACCCTTACTGAAGCACGGTCCGTTCACAGCAGAGCTTCACAGAGAATTCAACACTAAACCAACAGGCTCTGATACTGTAACCCTTGCTGAAGCACGGTTCGTTCACAGCAGAGCTACACAGAGAATTCAACACTAAACCAACAGGCTCTGATACTGTAACCCTTACTGAAGCACGGTCCGTTCACAGGAGAGCTTCACAGAGAATTCAACACTAAACCAACAGGCTCTGATACTGTAACCCTTACTGAAGCACGGTCCATTCACAGCACAGCTTCACAGAGAATTCAACACTAAACCAACAGGCTCTGATACTGTAACCCTTACTGAAGCACGGTCCATTCACAGCAGAGCTACACAGAGAATTCAACACTAAACCAACAGGCTCTGATACTGTAACCCTTACTGAAGCACGGTCCATTCACAGCAGAGCTACACAGAGAATTCAACACTAAACCAACAGGCTCTGATACTGTAACCCTTACTGAAGCACGGTCCATTCACAGCAGAGCTACACAGAGAATTCAACACTAAACCAACAGGCTTATTCAAGCACAGTCAGTATTAATTCCCTGCAACTATCCATTCCTGGCTATTTCAACAATATGTACAGAAAAGCGGAATTCTGAAACCCAAGACTGGGTGCAGGCACTAGTTTGATTTTCTAATCCTGTGCTTACGTAGGGTGGACACGCTTATAAGTAGTTCTAGACATTGCCCTCCCAAGGGTGAAGTGCAGACAGAAGGAAGGGTGCAGTCAGCTATCCCTTAGCACAGCATCAATTTAAACTTGTGATGATCAAACCCGCAGGCAGGCAGGAGCGTTTCATACGCACCCGACTCTTACTGCTTTTGTTCCAATAATTCATGCGCTTCCCCTGGTTCTGGTCCGGCAGTCACTTGGGGGACAGAGTGCTTTGTCAAGGCTCTCTGCAGCCTCTGTTACTGAGCTGGGAGAGACCGTGCTCCAGCGTATCAACTGTGTGAATGGTTTGTCTGCCTGCTTAACCTTAACAGAGAAAAGACACAAATAAATACAGCACTGCGGAAAAATAACAGAGACCAGCAGACTAATCTGTGCACTTCAGAGAGCCATAACAGGAACCAACAGCTTGAGACCAGCTCAAAAGAATTGTGCATCACTTCTTCAACCTACACACAGAGCCTCAATGCTAATGGAACATGAAGCCTCCTCTCAGTCTACAGCTTACTTTACAGAATTACTGACCTGTGGAAATCTCTTCACTGCAATGCATATACCTCTTTGTTGTGATTGTCACAATGGGTTGTCAGACCGGTTGCTTTGATGTCAATAACCCTACCTACTGCTGTTGATCTTCCTAAACATCTAATGCATCTTAGATATGTTTGCTGTAAGCCCCCTTACCCACATATTGAGTATGCGCTCAGGGTGTGTGTGTATCTATAAAGACCATGTAGTCAGTTTCTCCCAGAAATACAAAAGCTAAATGAAAGCTGAAAACGTTTATTTATGCTGCCGACTTTTACTAAAGGTTAAGCTGAATACTGTGAAGAGCATCCAGCGACAGCCAAAGCAGGAAACATGAAAACGGGCATCTTGTAACGACCGGGCTGTCAATGAGAAAACCATCAGAGAAATCCTTGTGGAGATCTGGTCTGCTTCAAACCAGACCCGAGATCAATCGCAATGCTTTTTTGTGCAATTCGTAATTAACTGCAATTACAATGCAATTGAACCTGGGCACACCTGCGGAACTGCAATACTACAGAACTGACGGAACACAGCTCAAGTGCGCATTGGATCTGTCATCTGTTTGAAAAAAACAAATAAAGGTTCTCCAGTATGTTCGTGTATCGGAACATGTGATTACTGCTGGTTATTTAGAATGACTGGAGAGCGATTGTAATTACTGCACTATTGTAACTGTAACTGAACAAAAAAAAACTAATTTTAGCAAATATTCGGCGCTAATTGTAATGAGAATTGACTCCAGGTCTGGTCCAACTAATAACTGGGATGAAAAGAAATCAAGTGCAGTTCCAGCAGCAGCAGCAGCAGCAGCGCGGGTCAATTCCCAAATCTTGAAGATTTCACGTCCATTAATCTGTTCCCCATGGCATACAGGAATCACTCCTCCCCTCCTTCCCTACCCATTCAATCACATGACGAAAACGCTTCTTCCACCACTCTCAGCATAGGTTCCATCATTTGCTTTCTAAAGATAATCGTTTAAACTTCCTTAAAAGTTTTATGTAAAAGAACGACCCCGATCACTGCCGAGTCTGTAGTCCTGGAAAGGAAAGATGTGCTCACTTAAACACTGACATCGCCCGTACCTACAGACAGCACACAGTCAACATTGTACACAATTATTTTGTCTAGTTTATAAATACAAACACACCTTTTTTTGTTTTCTAATTCAAAACGCATGACAAATGTTTGTCAAAATGCGATATTATATAGTACCTTAAAATACAATGATATAATCGCACCTCTCGTGGAAGAGAAACCGTATTTAAACAAGAGAAATGAGATGTCTGAATTGTTTTTCTGTTATATTTTTCTGGATTTAGAGACCATGTCGGTACCGTTACTTATTTAAAAAGTGCAGTTAAAAAGATATCTTGCCAATAAATAAATAAATAAATAAATAAATAAATAAACCAACCAACCAGTCGATTTCGCTGCACTGTCACATACAACATACCATGCAGAGCTTACCGCCCCAAAACGAAACTACCGAACCCTATTCAAACCCGGGCCTGTGTGGACCGAGTCCCCCTCCCGTCCCCTCACACCGGAGCCAGGCCCGGAATCTCTTCCAGTGCTCGGCGCAGTCCCGGGCCCAAGCCCCACGTCAGCACGCCGGCCTCTCCCAGTTCCCTAGCCCGTTTTCCCTTCGCCCCTCTCGGGCTAAGGATGGGCCTTTGTTCCTTGACAGCAGAAAGCTCGCCCGTTCTCTTATCTTCCCCCAAATTAAGAGCCGGGTTCCCCAGAAACGCGTCAATATGCACTCACCTGGCAGCTGCGGTCCTGGTTCGAGTCCCTTCTCTATATTCTTTTTTGGAAGCAGTGTGAGTGTGAGTGTGAGTGTGAGTGTGAGTGTGAGTGTGAGTGTGAGTGTGAGTGTGTTGGGCTGGGTTGTGTTTTTGTGTTTTCTGTTTTGTTTTCTCGGCTCTTCTGACGGACAGATATAAGACCAGCTTCCTAGGGTTAGCGTTGTCTGTCAGCACGGTTCTCCTGTACTCTTTCTGATTCGGGTATCTGTTTAACCGTGCTGTCCAGTATTTTCAGCCCCTTTTCCTTTTATTTCTGGTGCAGTCTCTCTTTTTTTTTTTTTTTACGGTCCGTTTTCTCTCTCTCTTTTTCGCTCTCTCACTTCCTCCAAAACAAGCCCTTGTGTCAGCGGACCTGACGTCACCTCGCCCGCCCACTAGGCTCCAAGCTCCTCCCCCACCGCACTGTAAGCCCGCCCCTCTCGTTGCACTTGCCAGGCGCTTGACCACACCCCCTCTATAATAAATGCAAACTCGCCCTGCCCATGTCGTTCATTATTCATGAAGGGGCTTGAAGCCGTTGTATTGTGTAGGGGAATTGATATCTAAATCAAAGTTAATAATAATATAAAAACAAAGGCGGCTGTCAAGACTTACATCACATTAAACCATGTTCTAGTCTGTTCGGGTCACACAGTGCATGTTTTTATTTTTTTATTCAATAAAACATTTTCTATTACAGTTGTTTAACAGTCAGAACCCTGAATTATTTTTTGTTCTGGTCAAATAATGTTTAAACTAGCTCTGAAGAATACTCCAAATCAGCAGCCGCAATACTTCATTCACTAATGTGAATCAGGCTCTTCTTCAGGGCGGGCTGACCGCGGATTGAGATGGGAAGCAACTGCGCTGCGTTGCCCGCCATTGTGGCTCCCCGCACTGCGCGTTTCGTGCCGGCTGGAGCTTCCTGTCGAGCCAAGATGGCTCCAGTTTCACGAAGCGGGCTTGCGGGCGGGGTCCTCCCGCCGCCACGTTGTCTCCTCCTCCGGTAATGAATGAGGAGTCATGCCTCTGGCGGCGGGGCGACAGGAGCACGTCAAGGCTTAACGAGCTTTCCCAGCTCCATACCGACACAGACATCACCGAGCGCTCTGGTGTCGCCGAGTTCAATAAAGCGCCGGTTTTAATTTGTAATTAATACACTTAAAATAAAAGCCCGCTGCGCCACCGCGGCGTGCAGAGCTGAGCTAAGCAGAGAACAGCCGGTTAGCTATGAATCGTTCCGTCCTACGCCCCCTCTTTCTCGTCCTGTTGGCCGGGCTCTGCCGCGCCGAGCAGCCCGACAGCTCCCTCCTGAACGAGGAGGTGAAGCGGACCGTCGACCTGAGCTCGCACCTGGCCAAAATCACCGCCGACATCACCGTGTCCAACCCGGGCGGCTCGGCGGCCCAGAGCATCGTTATCGCGCTGGATCCAGAGCTTCAGGGCCACCTGGCTTACATCGGAGTGACTGTGAGTACTGACAACAAATACACAATACTTATCAGGAGTGCTGCAAAACAAGCCTGCTTAGAAATGCACAATACTTCCCACCTGCATTAACAGCACAGGAGTGCTGCAAAACAAGCCTGCTTAGAAAAATGCACAATGCAAGAGTCGTGTGATGGATATTCCTCTAGCATTTGTATGTATTGTGAGTCATCTGTGGTTTGGTACTGTGCAATTTTACAAATATTAACAGATTACTGCACAATATAACTTAATCATATAAGAAGTAATTCGAGGGTATTTTTCAATGCAGTCGGTGTGTGCGTTTTTACTGTGAAAGCTACACTGCTACGTTATTAAGAGTTTTCTTGTGAAGTTAATTTCTATATTGATTTTAAAAAGCATGTAGGCAGGTCGTTGTATACCGATGTTAATTATTCCTAGTCAGAATCGCGCTTGTTTTCTTTGTGTTTTGAAATCTGCAAAAGTAGATCATCTTGTTAACTATGTGGACAAGCAGAAAGAAAAAAGATTTCGTGTTATTGCACCCGTTGGATATTAAATATAAAATCCCTTTGCAGCATGAATTCTGTGGTCATGACACTACAAAACCCAGTAGAATTGTAGAAAACTAACTTTTATTGCGATCAAAGTACAAATTGTTTAGAAAACGATCACAATTTAGTGTCAGATCTCTGAAGTGTAGCACAACCTGCAAGCACTTCCGTTTTGAGATCCGTCCCAGCAAGCCTCAGTGTGACACGTAAGCATTAGGAGCTGGAGGGCGGTGATGAAGTGCAAACACTGTGACCTGCAACACCGTTTCCATTCAAACACTGTGTCCTGCAACACCGTTTCCATTCAAACACTGTGTCCTGCAACACTGTATCCATTCAAACACTGTGACCTGCAACACCGTTTCCATTCAAACACTGTGTCCTGCAACACCGTTTCCGTTCAAACACTGTGTCCTGCAACACCGTATCCATTCAAACACTGTGTCCTGCAACACCGTTTCCATTCAAACACTGTGTCCTGCAACACCGTTTCCATTCAAACACTGTGTCCTGCAACACCGTTTCCATTCAAACACTGTGACCTGCAACACCGTATCCATTCAAACACTGTGTCCTGCAACACCGTTTCCATTCAAACACTGTGTCCTGCAACACCGTTTCCATTCAAACACTGTGTCCTGCAACACCGTTTCCGTTCAAACACTGTGTCCTGCAACACTGTTTCCGTTCAAACACTGTGTCCTGCAACACCGTTTCCGTTCAAACACTGTGTCCTGCAACACCGTTTCCATTCAAACACTGTGTCCTGCAACACCGTTTCCATTCAAACACTGTGTCCTGCAACACTGTTTCCATTCAAACGCTGTGTCCTGCAACACCGTTTCCATTCAAACACTGTGACCTGCAACACCGTATCCATTCAAACACTGTGTCCTGCAACACCGTTTCCGTTCAAACACTGTGTCCTGCAACACCGTTTCCGTTCAAACACTGTGTCCTGCAACACCGTTTCCGTTCAAACACTGTGACCTGCAACACCGTTTCCGTTCAAACACTGTGTCCTGCAACACCGTTTCCGTTCAAACGCTGTGACCTGCAACACTGTTTCTATTAATGTGTGGAGTTTTGCATGAACAGATTTCAGCTCTAGGGGTGATTCTCCAGTCCAGCCTATTCCTTTGTGCATTCAATCTGATCTTCAGGAACGCATGCTGCTGATTGCAGTGCCATGCTTGTTCACATGCCTTTTTGAGAACTTGTATGCAAACACACAGCGCTATTAAACATACACTTACCAAACTCATTAAGCATCTTAATTAATCTGCTTGGTACAGTGTGTTACAGATAAGGTTTGTTTAATAACCTTAAACAGTCCACTGTTAACATTTTAGACTTGCACATTTAACTGTGTATCCAGTAGGCATCCCACGGCAGGTACTGTTCTGACTGTGAGTGTAACTCAAGCACCTACAGGTTTGCTTCACCAGTATCACTGCTTGCAATTAAGACAAACCACCGTTTTCTAATTTTAATATTAAATATACTTAATATTTTTTTTTTTAGTGGTGCTATCAACAGTCTTTCAAAGTTGAGTGTTGCCCCTGAAATGGCTGCATGGTTAGAGTAAGATCTTCCTGTAAGTGTGCAGTAACTGGGAGCTCGCTTTGTCTAAGTGCTGATGGTCATGCTTTACACCAGTGGCCCTCCAGCGCAGGTCCAGCCTGGCTGTTATGTTCCAGTCAGGTCCTCAGTTAGCTAATTGGTCCTCGACGGGTTCTTGTAGACCTGCCTGGAACAAAGACCTCCACTTCAGTAGAGTTAGCGGGCCGGAGATGTGCACCATTCCTTACCACCAGCCTTTCTGCACAGTGAGGCTGAATGCTGAGCGCTTTGCTTTTCTGTGTCTCTGACAGGTGAAGGGAGACGAGGAGGAGGACAGTCGGCTTGAGCTGCAGGAGACCACAGTCAGGGGGAAGAGGTGAGAAAAGCTCCCATTGGAAGCGCTTCTGCGCTGTGTCTGTAGCTCTTACCTGGCACTGAAACCTGCGTGGCTTGTTCTGTTCCTCCCTCTCTCGTGCAGTGGGAAGTTCTTCCGCGCGCGCTTCCCCTCACCGCTGGCAGGGGGCGCCAAGCTGAAGCTGTCCCTGGAGACGGTGTACACCCACGTCCTGCTGCCCTACCCCACACACATCAGCCAGGCGGAGAAGCAGTTCGTAGTGTTTGAGGGGAACCATTACTTCTACTCGCCGTACCCGACCCGCACCCAGAGCACCCGAGCCCGCCTCGCCTCCAAGAACGTGGAGAGCTACAGCAAGCTGGGCAACCCCAGCAAGAGCGACGAGGTCATCGAGTACGGGCCCTTCAAGGACATCGCCCCCTACAGCCAGGTAATAATAACAACAGGGAGTAAAAGCTTTGAGACAGCGAGCTGGGCAACCCCAGCAAGAGCGACGAGGTCATTGAGTACGGGCCCTTCAAGGACATCGCCCCCTACAGCCAGGTAATAATAACAACAGGGAGTAAAAGCTTTGAGACAGCAAGCTGGGCAACCCCAGCAAGAGCGACGAGGTCATCGAGTACGGGCCCTTCAAGGACATCGCCCCCTACAGCCAGGTAATAATAACAACAGGGAGTAAAAGCTTTGAGACAGCGAGCTGGGCAACCCCAGCAAGAGCGACGAGGTCATCGAGTACGGGCCCTTCAAGGACATCGCCCCCTACAGCCAGGTAATAATAACAACAGGGAGTAAAAGCTTTGAGACAGCGAGCTGGGCAACCCCAGCAAGAGCGACGAGGTCATCGAGTACGGGCCCTTCAAGGACATCGCCCCCTACAGCCAGGTAATAATAACAACAGGGAGTAAAAGCTTTGAGACGGCAAGCTGGGCAACCCCAGCAAGAGCGACGAGGTCATCGAGTACGGGCCCTTCAAGGACATCGCCCCCTACAGCCAGGTAATAATAACAACAGGGAGTAAAAGCTTTGAGACAGCGAGCTGGGCAACCCCAGCAAGAGCGACGAGGTCATCGAGTACGGGCCCTTCAAGGACATCGCCCCCTACAGCCAGGTAATAATAACAACAGGGAGTAAAAGCTTTGAGAGAGGAGGTTGCAGGACTGCATTGAAGCACACAGTTCAACACACGTCACAGCCCACCTCAATGTTACACGAGCCCTGTGTGTCCTATTGTAAACATGCCCTTGATGCGCTTGTGAAGTTAAATATATAATGTTGCACAGCAACCGTACATCGGTTTTCTGCTGCTAAAACAGAAACTTTTAGCATTTAAAATGACCTGGATGCAAATAAATACATAAAATACCAAAAAATAAAAAAGCTAGTATGTACCCTGCAGCAGAGACAGTAAAGGGTTTGCACGTGATTAACGGTATTATGGGCTGTACACCAGGGGTCCAATCCAGACGCTTCCCCTTCTATCTTGCATGTTAGGGCCGTACATGTTTTCTGTTGGAATATCAGCAAGGCTGTGGTTTTGAATGTAGCTCTTGTTCCCTTCCTCCCGGTCAGGATGCTATGAAGATTCACTATGAGAACAACGCCCCCTTCCTGACGATCACGGACATCACGCGGACCATCGAGGTGTCTCACTGGGGCAACATCGCCGTGGAGGAGACGGTGGACCTGCGCCACACGGGCGCCATGCTCAAGGGACCTTTCTCACGTTACGACTACCAGCGGCAGTCCGACAGCGGCATCTCCTCCATCAAGTCATTCAAGGTGCGGGAATGGGATCGGCGATTCACGGCTCATATTGGGTACTTGGGGTGGGAGGAAATATTAAAAAGAAGAGGAGGGGCGGGATCGTTTTGTTTTATAGTATAATGTTGACCTGTGAAAATTGTCCTCTCCACAGGAACAAAGTCCTGCAATGTCCAGGGTTGGAAATAAGGCTCCTGTTGCATAGCAGGTTCACCCATTCCAGGTTTTGTTACGAGTTAGATTAGCCACAGTGTTGAGGTAACAAGCTCAGGTGTGCCTAATTCTAGTAAAACCAGGAATGGCTCAAACCTCTATGCAACGGGAGTCTTGTTCCCATCCTTGGTGTGTGTCCTGCTTTACTGCTCCTCTTGGATCTATATTACAGGCATGAGATTGAGAATATCCCCATGGTCAGCCTTCACGTGTGTGTGTGTGTGTGTGTGTTGGCTCACTCGCTCCTTTACCTCCTCCTCCTCCTGCTCCTCAGACAATCCTGCCCGCAGCTGCCCAGGATGTTTATTACCGGGATGAGATTGGCAACATCTCCACCAGCCACCTGCTGGTGCTGGATGACTCCGTGGAGATGGAGATCCGGCCTCGCTTCCCTCTCTTCGGAGGCTGGAAGACCCACTACATGGTCGGCTACAACCTGCCCAGCTATGAGTACCTGTACAACCTGGGTGAGTGTGCTGGAAACCCTGCACCCCGCGGCAGCTGCGTTCACGTCACAGCACCACCGGGACTGTACTGACTGTGCTGGGGTTAATGTGGGTTCTGATACCGTCAAACCTTTGTTTTTAATCCTCTCTCTCACTCTCTCTGTCTCTCTGGTGTCCAGGTGACCAGTACGCTCTGAAGATGAGGCTGGTGGACCATGTGTTCGATGACCAGGTTATCGACTCCCTCACTGTCAGACTCATCCTGCCCGAAGGAGCCAGGTGAGTTGGGTTACTCCATCAGTTTCCTTTCTTTAGCCAATGGAAGATCACCATGTCTGTAAATACTAGAATTAATTAGCTCATTTAGGACAGGGTTGTGTAGAATATCTGGTTTAATGAACTTGTTTGGGACAGGGTTGTGTAGAATATCTGGTTTAATGAACTCGTTTGGGACAGGGTTGTGTAGAATATCTGGACTGGAGAGACAGAGCTGGGGGCCACTTGTCTAACGTAGGAACAGTGCACTTGCCTTTTTACTGTCGCTGACCCATGTTTGTAAAATGCGGCTGCAGGAATATCCAAGTGGACTCTCCCTACTCCATCCAGCGCGACCCTGATGACCTGCACTACACCTATCTGGACACGTTCGGCCGGCCCGTGGTCGTGGCTCACAAGAAGAATCTGGTGGAGCAGCACATCCAAGACGTGGTGGTGAGCGGGGGTCAGGGGTCGGGGTAACGATCCATTGTGTATCCATGAATCATGATGCTTTCTTTACATGAGACCTCGTGTTGAAACAGAGCTGTGTCTAGTTTGTATTGTGGTACCAGACATAGTTCGTTGTAGTGCGGCGACTGTGATTTGCGTGTGCCCCCCTAAGAGAACACCCCTCAGGAAGCAAGCAAAGTGTTCTCTAACACGGAGTTGACCACCAGACGCGATGTGACTCAATCAATAAATACATATATATTACTTGTCATGTGCATCAAGATATGAATAGAATAAGTAAGAGAAAAGCAATGGGCAAGTGTGTGTTAATAAACTATAATTAATTAACTGTCAAACTAAATTAACAGAGCACCACGACGCTTGTTAAATGCAGCCGCAGCTCCAGATTCATTATGAATACCTGTACAGGAGCGCCATTCCAAACACGCACACGATTATTCAACAGAACGGGACGCTCCAGATTCATTATGAATACCTGTACAGGAGCGCCATTCCAAACACGCACGCGATTATTCAACAGAACGGGACGCTCAACACGCTCCAGATTCATTATGAACACCTGTACAGGAGCGCCATTCCAAACACGCACGCGATTATTCAACAGAACGGGACGCTCCAGATTCATTATGAACACCTGTACAGGAGCGCCATTCCAAACACGCACGCGATTATTCAACAGAACGGGACGCTCCAGATTCATTATGAACACCTGTACAGGAGCGCCATTCCAAACACGCACGCGATTATTCAACAGAACGGGACGCTCCAGATTCATTATGAACACCTGTACAGGAGCGCCATTCCAAACACGCACGCGATTATTCAACAGAACGGGACGCTCCAGATTCATTATGAACACCTGTACAGGAGCGCCATTCCAAACACGCACGCGATTATTCAACAGAACGGGACGCTCCAGATTCATTATGAACACCTGTACAGGAGCGCCATTCCAAACACGCACGCGATTATTCAACAGAACGGGACGCTCCAGATTCATTATGAACACCTGTACAGGAGCGCCATTCCAAACACGCACGCGATTATTCAACAGAACGGGACGCTCCAGATTCATTATGAACACCTGTACAGGAGCGCCATTCCAAACACGCACGCGATTATTCAACAGAACGGGACGCTCCAGATTCATTATGAACACCTGTACAGGAGCGCCATTCCAAACACGCACGCGATTATTCAACAGAACGGGACGCTCCAGATTCATTATGAACACCTGTACAGGAGCGCCATTCCAAACACGCACGCGATTATTCAACAGAACGGGAAGCTCCAGATTCATTATGAACACCTGTACAGGAGCGCCATTCCAAACACGCACGCGATTATTCAACAGAACGGGACGCTCCAGATTCATTATGAACACCTGTACAGGAGCGCCATTCCAAACACGCACGCGATTATTCAACAGAACGGGACGCTCCAGATTCATTATGAACACCTGTACAGGAGCGCCATTCCAAACACGCACGCGATTATTCAACAGAACGGGACGCTCCAGATTCATTATGAACACCTGTACAGGAGCGCCATTCCAAACACGCACGCGATTATTCAACAGAACGGGACGCTCCAGATTCATTATGAACACCTGTACAGGAGCGCCATTCCAAACACGCACGCGATTATTCAACAGAACGGGACGCTCCAGATTCATTATGAACACCTGTACAGGAGCGCCATTCCAAACACGCACGCGATTATTCAACAGAACGGGACGCTCCAGATTCATTATGAACACCTGTACAGGAGCACCATTCCAAACACGCACGCGATTATTCAACAGAACGGGACGCTCCTGATTGCTCGTCGACTTGTGTCTGATTCAGCTTTTTTTTCACGAGCTCGAACAATTTACTTTTTGTAACGAGAGAAACAGAGGCGCGTTTCTTCATTTTGTAGCGATGAGGTGCTCTCGTGGAAATCAGAATACATAGCGAGGCGATGATAAATTGAAAGATTGAATAAACCAATCAGTGTTCCTGCAGACACTCTCGAAATGACAAGCCAGTTCTGAAAAGACTGAGTAAGCTATTTGAATGCAAGTCTGATGATGACTTATCAGGTTATAAAGCAGTCCTGTATTAGCTGTGAGAGAATCAATAGTGGTGCCACAAAGGAGTTCTTTTAAGCGAAGTTCCTGTTCCTTTAGCCCGAGCATTTCCAATGGGGTTTTCCAATCGGTTTCCCCACAAGGGTCTTCGGAGGTGTCCCTATACGCAGACTGCTGTGTTCCCCACCGTCACGACTTTGAAATGACATTAAATACAGTGAAATACAGGGCATAGCACATTAAATACAGTGAAATACAGGGCATAGCACATTAAATACAGTGAAATACAGGGCATAGCACATTAAATACAGTGAAATACAGGGCATAGCACATTAAATACAGTGAAATACAGGGCATAGCACATTAAATACAGGCATAATACATTCAATACAAGGCTAGAATGTGATTTCTGAACATTGGGATACGTGTGTCAAGCAGAATTAAACAAATAGGATGGAATGAAAAACCTGAAATAGCAACTTAGACAACAGCTGTTGTCTAACATGCATGTGTATATTGTGTATAATTATGGTCATTTCATTTTGCAGCATGTATACTTTGGCAGGTTTTTAACACTGAAGTGAGGCGGAGCTGCAGACTGTTGAACCCCTCGTGCCTCTTGTCTTCCCCAGGTCCATTACAACTTCAACAAGATCCTGATGTTGCAGGAGCCCCTGCTGGTGGTTGGTGCTTTCTACATTCTCTTCTTCACAGTCATTGTGTACGTGAGACTGGACTTCTCCATTACCAAGGTAGGAGGAGGAGCTGCGGGGATGGGTCAGCACCCTTTAGTTACTGCATGTGCAGCTTTATTTCATATTCTCCCCCTCCCTCAGGACCCCGCTGTGGAGGTGCGTATGAAGGTGGCCTCGATCACGGAGCAGGTCCTGACCCTGGTGAACAAGCGGCTGGGCCTGTACCGCCACTTCGACGAGGTCATCAACAAGTACAAGCAGTCCCGCGACACAGGAGCGCTCAACAGCGGCCGCAAGACCCTGGAGGCAGAGCACCGCACCCTCACCAACGAGGTGGCCTCGCTGCAGTCATGCCTCAAAGCAGAGGGCTCCGACCTGGCCGACAAGGTGAGGAGGCTGCCCGGGCCTCGGGGTGGATACGAGACTGTTTCACAATGCTTTCACCCATTCCAGGTTTTAGTGTGTCTAGGTAACAAGCTCAGGGCAGTCTTATTAAACTTGTAATAAAACCAGGAACTGGTCAAACTGCTAAGCAGTGGGAGTCTTGTATTTCCATCCCTACTGCCTACTGTCTCACTTTTACTGCATCTATTACTGCTGCAAGTATGCCGGCTCAACCCCTTGTCATGCCCAGGTGGGTGAGATTGATCTCTTCTGTTCTTTGTCCCAGGTGAAGCAGCGGAGTATCCAGTCCTGTGTGTGTCTCTGTACACTGTGACTCTCTCTAACCCCGTCTCCCTCTGTCCCAGGTGAAGCAGCGGAGTATCTAGCCCTGTGTGTGTGTGTCTGTGTACACCGTGGCTCTCTCTAACCTCTTCTCCCTCTGTCCCAGGTGAAGCAGTGGAGTATCTAGCCCTGTGTGTGTGTGTCTGTGTACACTGTGACTCTCTCTAACCCCTTCTCCCTCTCTCCCAGGTGGGTGAGATCCAGAAGCTGGACGTCCAGGTGAAGGAGCTTGCGTCCCGGTCCTGCCAAGAGGCAGAGAGGCTGGTCGCTGGGAAGGTGAAGAAGGAGACGTACATCGAGAGCGAGAAGCAGCTGTCTGCCAAGCGCCAGGACCTGGTGACCCGCATAGACAGCCTGCTGGACGCCTTGTAAAGGGCACAGCAGGGCTTGAGAGAGGAGGATTCCCATTGCAGAGCGACCCAGCCAGGCCAGGGTTTCATAGCAGGCTGCAAGTGTCTGATTAGTTGAGTGGGGGGGGGGGGGGGGGGGGGGGGGGGGGGGGGGGGGATATGCAGTTTTAGCAGAGATTGTGTTATTGAGCAAATCTGCTTCTAATAGACCTCAATCTCTCTGGTGGATAGCTGACACTGCTACACCTGCAGAAGGGTAAATATGATTCATTTAGAAATACTCAAAAAAACAAAGTGACTAGGAGGCTTCTTGCTGAACAGTGACTCTTCAAGTCGTAGCTCTCGTCACTAAGTGTATGTAGTTTCATTCAGTATTTCTAAATCTCTGCCCTGTTGAGTCTTCAATAGTAATTGATGGTAAGAATGGTTCCACGTGGTTCTGCGTGTGCATGCTATAGCTAAACTCACACTTAAACCTGCTTTGCAATGGGAGTCTTTCAACTGAATACCCCTTCATACTGTTATACATGCTGAATATCCCTGCATATCTCTCATTTCTATATCTTCTCTTGTTTGATCCTTTTTTTCCCATACATTTCTAGCTATGAAGTGTTGAACAGTATTGCTGTGGTATCATTTAGCAGCCAGTGGAGGTAAGAACAGGGTCCACAGTGTCAGGAATATTTACACGCTGGAGCAGAGCTGCGTTTCCCAGGGCCTCCCTCTGAAGGGTTTCAGTTTGTCTGGCTTGGCACAGTTGGATGGGGGTGGTGATGATGGGAGGGGTGTTTAAAATGATGGGTAGAGAGTTTGGGGTCACTTTGAAGCCTTAATTAAAAATATGAAAAAAAAGACATTTTAATTTTGGGGGTGGGTTGACATGATCAAAAGCAATACCAATGGGTTACTGAGTTTGTTTTTTGTGTGTGGAGTAAAACGCAGCAAGGGAAATGATGACAATGTGACTACAAGCTGAAAGCCTTTGTCTTTAGGGAGTCTCGGAAGGAACTACCTTTATTGCGATATCTTTTGCTCTCTGCTTTTCTGCTTTTGTGGTTGTTTTTGTTTGTTTTTTTGCTTCATGCTGTTAAATTGTACTTCCATGTTTTGGTATTTTTTTTGTTTTTGTTTTTTTAAGAAATAAAGGAACAAATTAAATGTTTTGTGTTCTGTTGCAAGTTTCTGCCCTCCTGCCGGCTGTGCAGGCCGTGTGTCTAATGCAGTAAGATGTGGGGTTGGCAGTGCATGAAGTCTCCTGAATCCTGGAGGCTGTGTTCTGGCTATGGCTCTTGTGATAAACATACTGAGCCAGGAGAATAGCCGCTGCAAGCAGTCTTCACTGTCCACTTTGTGTTACTTTACAACAAATGACCAAATTTGAATAAAAAAAGACCTGTCAAAACTCTTCTGCTGTGTCACTTATCATTTTTACAGTATAGTTAATAAAAAGAATTCTTGAATTACACATAGAAAACAAAGGTTTTAATCAGGGGCATTCACATAAATGCAACTTAAATTTAGCATGCTTTAAAAAAAAAAAAAATGTAAACATTTGAGGACTGATTTTTGCACCCTTGTATACTGATGAAATCCAGTGCATGTGGACTAGCTGGAATAGCATTTTACTCACAGCACTGCTTTCAATCTACATTAAACATGTGCTTTATAAACTAACTTTGCAGAGCCCTGTAAATCAGAAACAATAGACCTGTTGCTGGATCCAGGACAATAATGCAGAAATACTCGATCGTAATCGGTTACATTTGATCACAAAAAGCACATCTTCCCTTGAACAGCAATGCATGAGTGTGATTGATTCTGGCATGGCACACTAAATGCTTCGTTATCTTCAGGATAATTAGAGAAGTAGAAGCAAGGATGCTGTGAGGAGGTGTTGACATCAATGTATCTATTGAGGCAGGTGTGGAGTTTTAGAAAGAAAGAAACTCGTTTGAGAGATTTCTCAGGACCCAGCTGTGTTGTAGAGTGCTGCAATACTATCACTGTACCAACAGAGGGGCCTGTGCACAGCAGGGCTGTGTTGGCAATCCGCACCTGTGGCTGTGCTGTGCAGTTCTATTGCTGTACCAGCAGAAGGCACTCTGGAGCTGGGTGCTGCTGATGATGCCCTTAACCCCTCCAGTGACGCTGCGCTTGTCATTGTACACACCTGGGACCTTGGCAGTGGGTTCTGTGATGTGATTGCGTTGCTTTATCTAAACTCTCTGAACCTTCCTGTGCACGAGGTGCGGCTGAGAGATTTGAGACAATACCTTGGGAAACGCTTGCCCGGTGAATCTGATGAATCTTCATGGATATTTCTTACAAAGAAGAATTATCCCTGAGGGGCAGCTCAGTGGCTGCTAAAGGCTGTATCTGAGCTAGCCCCTTGTCTGGTTTTGACTACACTGTGTGTTTCATGGTCCTGGCTCCTGTGCAGTTTTACATGGGCGAGGGCTGATTTGTTTTTGTTGAGTGTTTTCGATTGTGTCACACAATACAATAATCAGACGCTTCCACAGTGTGTTACTGAAACGTTACTGAGAGCTGGGGGGAGCTGTTCTGCTCACACTGGCTTTGGAATACTGGGAATGCAGACTAACCCTAACCCTCCACCCCCTGAAACAGCAGCTAAGGGGATTATCCCCTCACATCGCCATGCAAAAGCTTGTCTCCAGCTGCTTCTCGTAAGAACCCTATTTGTCAGCCAGCATGTGTCCCGTAAACACACACAGGCACACACACAAAGACAACACAACAAGCCCTAAAAGCGCCTGCTCTAATTCTCTGAATTCCTTCACTCCTGGTCTCAGTTTAAACAGCTTGCTGCTCTTTGCACTTCTGCTGTAATTGATGTTTCTCAGCTCTGTGCAGAGAGCTCCAGTCTAGAGACAGGCTGAGTAGATGACAGGCTGTCACCGGCAATGGAATCTGCAGGTCCGAGGGAAGGGGCAGATTTCAGGGTTAGCGGTTTGTTCTTTTTCTCTGTTTTTCTTGTCAGGAGGAAATGCAAACTCAGTCGACGAGCCAGTGGAGGGAGTGCTATGACAGCAGATGATCTATGTTGTTGGAGAGTTCACACATTCTCCTCGAGGCTCCAATGCAAACTCTACATGATGTGTTACCTTTCTGAACAGTCCATGCTGGACACTCACAAGAACTGACGCTGCAGGGAAATGAAAAGGGGCACTGTCAGTCTCAATCACTGCTGCTGCTCAAACATGCATTGTGGTGTCTCCAGCCGGCCTCGGGTTTGCCAATAAGGATGCCACAGTAATCTGATATATGGAGTAATCAATTAGTCATGATATCAATTGTTGCAATAATCGTATTGTGTATTTTTTGAAATCATACATCGATTTATGTATTTATTTATTGTTAAATTCTGATGCTTGAGTCTTTTTTTTGAAGGGCTGTTTAGTCCACACACCTACACTTAGGGTAAGAAGATTACAGGGTGAGATCTGTATGACATCATACTGATTTGAATTGGGAGCCTCTGTGAAGTGGCTCGGATAATCGGATTCGGACTCCTTATTGAACTGTGGTTCTTTTGATACCTGCACAGAAGTTTCTCTGGTCGTTTATTTGCAACACCACCATGCACCTCGCTGAACTGAATCCAGAAATGAAATACAGTGCCTCTTTGCAGAGAGACACGTGTTCCTATATATAGACGACAATACGGTAATGCAACAGTACTAAAAATATCATGGAAAGTCACGGAGAGTGATATCAAAGATAACAGCGCCTTGTTTCTTTGATCCTGTCTTGCTAACACATGCACACACACACACTGGAGCGTTTAAACTTTTAAACAGGGCTGCAAAATATGTGTGTGAAGAATCGCTGCCAGGCTTAGAGGACTGGCTGGTTTCACAGTGTGTCTCTCTCTCGGGGGTGCCAGCCGCCCCTGCCAGCCTGTCTGCCCCGATCACAGGCCCGCACATTTCACACCAGGGTGCCAGCTCCCTGCCCTTGGTATTTATAGCGACTCGCACCTTGTTAAAAAAAAAAAAAATAAATAAAAACTAAAAAAAGAAAGCGAGCTGCCGCTGTTCGAAGTTGAGAGGAGCCTTTTTAGTTTGCACTGAAATGGACAGTACCGTCAGACTCGCAGAAGCAGGCTTGTTATGTGGAGTGCCTGTGCTGTGGGAGCCTGAGGAATGCAGTGGAATGTGAGGCTGTGGTCTGCTGACTGTCAGGGCTCTGAGAGGTGCCTCTATTCTGTCAGTCATGTCTTCACATGGTCCCATACAGGGGTTCTGTCTCTTATAATGGGCTTCAATGGGGCTTTCCTGTTCAATATATCACTCTAGAGCAGGGTGTCCAATCCCAGCCCTGGAGAGCCATTCCACTCCAGGTTTAGCAGGAACAGTGAGATCATAAACCACTTCAGGGTCTGGATGGAGGTTTCATTGGTTCAATTAAACCATTTAGAACAGGGTTGTAACAAAGACCAGGAGAGGAACCTGATCCAGAGGTAATTAAACAATAAAACTCACACTAGAAATTCTAATTTAAAGAATGGATCCCATTCTCCCTCGATATTCTACCATGTGATTATTCACCAGTGCGGTTTATTCACGGTCAGACCACGGTAGCAGTAAACTCTAGAAGTCCTGTAGAAGGGATCTCACTATAAGCCAGGTGTTGAAATGAAGAAGGAGCTCTCTGCTTGTACATTTCTAAATTATTTTATGAGGAGGAACAAATAAGCAGCTCAGTTTCACCTAACCCCCAGGTATTAACTTGTTCTTTAAAACCAATGCCTGTCAACCTGCATCCACCTGTGTGGGCTTCACTGCGTCTGGCCTTAAAGAGGAAATCATCCACAACTTCAAAAACACTGTTCAAGATATAATGCAATAACGAAAAAACTTTTTATTTTTCATAATTATAAATAAAATGTAAAATGTCATTCGAAAGATTACAAGAAGGCATGGCAGTACAGTGCAGTAGAGCCCCTTGTATCCAAAGTGCCCTGTGGACAGGGACAAAGCTCCTATGAGCAGGTGTCGAGGCCAGGCCTGGGATAAGGAGAGAGTCAAATAAAGGGGCCCTGCGGACAGGGAATATCACTATACTCAGTGCTATAAACTGGCCTGTACTGTAGAACCCTTTTTGCTAAGTGGAGAGGATGGTAGAGAAAGCTTTCAGAATCAGCTGAAGAATTCCCGGCTCTCTTGAGCGTTTCGCAGGCGCTGAAGAGTCAGAAGTCGACGGGCCTCGTCTTCATCTCCACTCTCTTGAAGGAGTATTTCTGCTGGCTCCTGCGGTCTATCAGGATGTACCAGGTGCCCCAGTAGATGCCATCGGTGAGGCCGCTGTAGCGCCCCTGGTGGTAGCGCCCGTTCAGGTTGGCTGCCAGGCAGGAGTCGAACCACCAGCCCGCCCCATAGTACGAGCCGCAGCTCCCCGAGGAGTAGCTGTCATTGTCGCTGTCCGCGGTGCTGAACGGACGCCCATCATGGTTGTAATGCTTACTGTAGCTCAGGGCATTGCCAGCATCCCCCGTGTACTCTCGCGCGGTCAGGCGATACCTGAGGGAGGGAGGGGGGAAGAGAACGCATTGGGTTATTTAATGCTGGAAAAATTATTATTATTCTGTAACATGTAAGACAAGTTGATAAAGAAATGTTTGTTGAATGTTATTTGCTCCTGTTTATTTGGCAACTGTTTTTTGAAGTTCATTATCATGCGGGGGAAGGTGTAGTTGATAGATAGACAGATAAATAGATAGATAGATATAGAGAAAGACAGACAGACAGATATATACATAGCTATATAGACAGTGAACCTGTGAGTCTCGTGCGCGACGCGGAATCTCCTGTAGGTGGCGTGCCGCTGCACCTCGTGCCAGTCCTGGAGCTCGATGCGCAGCAGGCTGTGCCTGGACCACGTGAGGGAGTGCAGGGCCTCGTTCCCCAGCCAGTGCTCTCCCTGCCGCGGTCCGAAACCCTGCCGGTACTCCTGCCACGTGCGGTTAAAATCTACCGAGCCATCCTGCCGCCGCTGAAACACCGTCCAGCCGCCCCCTGCCGTCAGCATGTCACAGGACGCCTGGGGAGAGGGAAGGGGAGAGGGGGTAAACCACAGAGGAGGACTCTGCTCTCAGCATGTCACAGGAGACCTGGGGTGAGGGGAGTGGAGAGGGGATTAACCAGAGTGGAGGACTCTGCCCTCAGCATGTCACAGGAGACCTGGGGTGAGGGGAGTGGAGAGGGGATTAACCAGAGTGGAGGACTCTGCCCTCAGCATGTCACAGGAGACCTGGGGTGAGGGGAGTGGAGAGGGGATTAACCAGAGAGGAAGACCCAGCTGTCATCATGTCACAGAACACCTGGGGAACCTATTAGCAGAAACTACACTTAGAACTTCACTGAGAGTGTAGATCTGGACACAGACTGTCAACGACAAAGCATTCTGAATGTCTAAACCACAACAGGATCTACACAAACAGATTCAATACAATGCTATCAGCTTGATGTCTGTTTTTTTTTTTATTTAGATTGAATGACTTACAATATGTTTCTAAGTGTTCTGTGGCGACCTCTAATGGAGTTGAAGGTGTACTTCTCTCGCGGGTTTGATACAGTGAAGAGAGTGTGACAAACACACGCTCAGCTTGAATAGAGGCAGCCACCAAACACTTAGAAACACACATTAGAAACTTTCACACACTAATCAGCAAGTGACTGCAGAACGTTCCTATAGGCAGACAGAAACGTTGAAAAGGGAAATAAATTGCTCAAGATTGAAATGTTTCACATATCGATAAAGGCTCAGCTTCCCAGTTTCTAATCGTAATGAAGACTCTTCATTATCGGGCATTTCCTTGTTAGCTGCCCTTGTGTGTCGGGTAGCCCTTACACTGTCAACTACCAGACGGAAAAGGGACTGGTGGGGTTTCACAGTGAGTGCTTCCCCCTGGTGGCGGGAGGCTGTATTACCTCGAAGGGCTGTGTGTCTGGGGTTGGCTGGATGGTGTAGATGCCATTCTCCCGGATCCCCTGCTTGTAGATTTCAGCACAGTCTCGTGGGTACTGACTCCCCTCCTCCTCATCCTCCTCCTCCTTCTCCTCTCCCTCCCCCCCTGCAGGCTCCACTGTGAAATAAACAACACACACGACAACTGAGAACTGCATTATACATGTAACGAACCCGCCTGGACTTTCACAGCAATGCCAGTTAATCTTGCTATCACAGGAATGCCAGTTAACTATTAAAAACACAAAGCCTTATAAAAGTGTCCCGTAGTAAAAGCACGGCTGAGCAAAGCATAACCATGGGGAAAGCCCTGCGGTGAAAGTGCAAGAGCACTCTGCAAACGTGTTCAAGGGATGCAGTAAATACAAGACACAAAGTTATGACCTTTTCTCAATCTCTTCCAGGAAAAGTATTTTTTATTCCTGGCAGGAGCAGTTCCTATCCTATCTGTATCAGTCGTTCACGCTGTCGCCGTGATCAAAAGAGAACACCCTGTCTGTGAAATTCCTCTCAGGAATCTCAAATCCATTAGCACTGGCAGGGAGAGGAACAGATAAACAGTCTCGCTCTCCTCGGATGCATTAACCCCCCCCCAAACCTCACACACACACACACACACACACACTAGCAGCCACTCGGACTCTATGACTCCCTCCCTTCCAGATAACACGTGTGTATAACCGACCCTCCCCCTCAATTAGAGACTCTCAGAGGACATTGCCTGTCTGGCCTGTCCTGACCTCCGCGTCTCTCCCTCCCCCCTCCTCTCCCTCTCTTTCTCCTGCAGTAAGACATATTTCATCTTTCTCTGCTCTGGCCCACAGCAGAGACTCCATTCCATGTGGACTAATCCATTGAGAATATACACTACACCTTGATATTGACGTGATACAGCCATATGAAATGTCTTTATAATATACAGCACTAGACCCTGATATTGATGAGATCCAGCCCTCTGAAATGTCTTTATAATATACAGCACTAGACCCTGATATTGATGTGATCCAGCCCTCTGAAATGTCTTTATAATATACAGCACTAGACCCTGATATTGATGTGATCCAGCCCTCTGAAATGTCTTTATAATACACAGCACTAGACCCTGATATTGATGAGATCCAGCCCTCTGAAATGTCTTTATAATATACAGTAGACTCTGTCCCACATCACACTGTGGATCTGTGTCTGTGTGACTGTGTGAGGTTCCAGCAGTGGCAGAGAAAGGCACTCACCTGTCTCCTCTTGTAACAGTAAGAGACACCGCGAATTAACGTCTACAACTGTCAGGTCTATATCTTGGTAAAAGTGAGTGTGCCCCTCTGCAGGTAGAATTGGGAGGAGCAGTCGAAGTATAGCAATCCGTGCTGCTCCCTCTCACCTGGGGTTTCTGTGAGCCCCGCCCCCCTCAGCAGCTTCAGCAGGTCCTCCCTCGCTGTCTGACTCGTCCCCTGCCGGCCTCCTGCAAAAACAGCAACGCAGGCAGCGTTCAGGGAACTTTTTCTGGACGCTTATTAAGACGTGTCGAAGCTGACATTTTAAGGTACTTTTCAGCAAACAAAGCCAGTGTTCCCAGGTTTCTAATTGCAATAGCACCCTGATTGGAGATCAGTATGTGTGAGTGTATGTGTGCTGAGCAGTGCTCCCCCTGCACTGTGCTGTACTCTCCCTCTCCCTGCACTGTGCTGTACTCTCCCTCTCCCTGCATTGTGCTGTGCTCCCCCTGCACTGTGCTGTACTCTCCCTCTCCCTGCACTGTGCTGTGCTCTCCTTCTACTCGCACTGTGCTGTGCTCTCCCTCTCCCTGCACTGTGCTGTGCTCCCCCTGCACTGTGCTGTGCTCAAATAAGGCAATATTTCTGCAGTGTGCATTGTAGCCAGTTCCCTTATTCAAATGTACCATGATAAATTTGCACACATTTTGCAGCTTTCCCTTGCTATTACCATAGTTATACTATTCATTTTACCTTAGTTTACACTGGTAGGTACCTCTGTGCCTTATATTGCTTACCTATGCTTTACCATGCTTCCACTGTGCTTTAATACACATAGTCAACTTTCATAAAGGTTAAACTGGGAGATACAGAGCTATGTTGTCCTCTGTGTGTGCTGTACTATATCTCTTCTACTCACCCATCTGCGAGATCTGTTTCACAGCCTGGCTGTGACAGTCCAGGTCACACTCCCCCAGCACAGCCAGGAGCAGAGCCAGCAGAGTGACCAGCCTCCCCTCCTCCTCTCCCAGCCCCTGAACCCGGCTCTGCAGGGTTGAGACACTGCCCTCCAGCAGCTTCACACGTTCCCAGAGACTGCGAGGCTGCCCCTGCCTGTCCCTCTCCTCCCGTGGGGTCTGTCTTAGCTCCTGGGGGTCCGGCAGCAACTGTACAGGGGTGTCAGGAGGGGCGAGCACCCGTGCCCTGCAGCCCCCAGTCCCTAAGCCCTGACAGCCCTGCACGGGGGGCTCCGCAACCAGTCTCTTGCTGCAGGATGATCCCCCGCAGTCCTCCAGGGGCGGGCTCTGTCCAGCGGAGAACAGCAGGAGACGGGACAGGAGGACAGCTGTCCATAGCAGCATCATGTCCTTCACAGGAAAGCCGAGGGGTGTTTCAATCCTTCAACTTCAGACTCCCAGGCTGTTATTCCGAGTGCTGGCCTGTGCGCTTCAGTTCCTGTCAACTGTCTCTTACAGACAGTGCCTGCCTAACCGTGCTCCCTCTCACTGCTAGGCTGTTAATGGACAAAGCTATAGAGCTAGCTAACTGTGCCCGCTCTCACTGCTAGGCTATTCTTAGAGAAGGCTATACAGCAAAGCTGGCTCTGCTCACTGTGACTGATTGGCTCCTGGTTGTGTGGTGCAGTCCAGATAAAGGGTTTCTCTCTCTGATCCACAGCATGTGATAAATCTGACCTCACCCCCTCCCAGCCTGCCAGCACACAGACACACAGAGCGAGACACACAGACACAGAGACACTCGCTCACCCTCCCACTCTCTCGCTTGCTCCCTGATCAAATGATTGAGGGGTTAACTCCTCTGGGTGTCTGGAGCTCTCCCTCCCTCCCTGACTTTCTCCCTCTTTCCTACCCCCCACTCTCTCTCTCCCATTCTCTCCCCCTCCCCCTCCCTCTCTCTCTCTCCTCTTCTCTCTCTCCCTCTCTCTCTCTCTCTCTCTCTCTCTCTCCCTCTCTCTCTCTCTCTCCCTCTCTCTCTCTCCCCTCCTCTCTCTCTCATTTCTCTCTCCTCCCCCCCCTCTCTCCCTCTCCCCCTCTCCCTCCCTCCCTCCCCCTCTCTCTCTCTCTCCCCCTCTCTCCCTCTCTCCCTCTCTCCCTCTCTCCCCTCTCCCCCTCTCCCTCTCTCTCTCCCTCTCTCCCACTCTCCCCCTCTCCCCCTCTCCCACTCTCCCCCTCTCCCTCTCTACCTCTCTCCCTCTCTCCCCCTCTCCCCCTCTCTCTCTCTCCTCTCCTCTCTCTCCCTCTCTCCTCTTCTCCCTATCTCCTCATCTCTCCCTCCCTCCCTCTCTCTCTCTCTCTCTCTCCCTCTCTCCCTCTCTCCTCCTCTCCCTCTCTCTTCATCTCTCCCTCCCTCTCTACCTCTCTCCCTCCCTCCCTCTCTCCCTCTCCCTCTCTCTCTCCTCTCTCTCCCTCCTCTCCCTCTCCTCTCCCTCTCTCCCTCTCTCTCCCTCTCTCCTCTCTCTCTCTCTGTCTCTCTCCCTCCCCTCTCCCCCCTCCCTCTCACCTCCTCTCCCTCTCTCCCCCTCTTCCTCTCTCCTCCTCCTCTCCCTCTCCGATCTACAGTAAAAGTGTCTCTTAACAAATCTAAACCCCATTTCAGTGATATGATTGATCGACTTGGGGAGCTGATAATAATGATAAAAATGATAAGTTTATAACATGTGTTCTGGAGTTTCAGATTGTGTTTGTAGGAGAATGCATGTTAACAGAACACATAGTTCCACAGTTCTACTCAACAGCATCACGTCACAGAGGCCTGTACTTCTATAGCCAGCTAGTTAACCCACACTACTCAAGGATACAGCCTGATCAGCTCTCTGTGCCCCTGAGTGTACAACTCTGCGTGCCGCTGAAGAGCTGCAATCAAGGATACAATAATCAACAACCGTTCAGATAGCATTGCTGTTTCTCTGGTGTATTGTTGGAGGCTAAGGGGCAGCTGTGCTAGGAAAACCGGGTCCAGGCGCCACCTTGTGGCAGGTGAGGATCGGTCAGTACCATGGTAATAGGCCCAGATAAAGAAACTGCTTGTCTTTTATACTTTAAACCTTTCACACAGGCGACCTCATAAGGGGACAGATAAAAAAAAAAAAAAAAAAAACTGTCTTCCAGTCTTTATATGAGGACGCATGGAAGACGCAAATGCATGATGACATTGTAAAAAAAAAAGTAAATAATGTATTTAGTATGTGTCCAAAACTAGCTATTTTCAATATTTCAAGCACGAAGGGGTTAATATATTTCTGATATATTGTGCACTATATTGACATGTGGCAAACATTGCTACAGGGTTATAGCTTTCAGCTACCTGTAAATAGCAAGCAGCATTGGCAGAACGACTCGTAAATGAGGTTATTTGTACTGCTGTTTTCCGAACTGTTCCGGCTCTTAAATGTGTTTGTTTGGTTGTTTTATTAACTTGTGTGCGCTCGAGAAAACGCGACCCGTGCTCCGTGCCACAACGGACCTGTAGCCAGGGCCAATCTGAGTGCAAAATCACGGGACTGGCTTTTTGCGAGCGAGTCTGTAAATGACTCCAAGTGCTTGTCCGTTGCCTTCGTATTCTTGTTGCCGACGTGTTCGTGAATCGTTCTCTGACGATGTGAATCGCTGGGCCTGTGGCCGTCAAAGCTGTCGTTGAATAGCGAAACAAATGCTTAAGAGCCAACGAGTTGTCTAGGCGACGACTAAGACTTTTACCTAACGCTAACGGAAAGTTTAGTTCTGTACCGAGGAGTTATCGCAGAGCGGCGTGCAGTGTTAAACTAAGCCGATTTCAGTTTCGGGTTCTCGGCTAGTTTGGGAAGTCGTCTGCGACAATGTCGACTTTGGATCCTACAGCCGCCCTTGCACGCTTGAACTGGAAAAGACGGGACTGGATTACACCGCACTGGATAAAGGTCTGTAAAGATACAACCGTTTATTTTTGACAAAGCTGGAACTGTGTTCATGTCTAAAAAGCTACATACGTTTTCTGTTTACTGAATGTATGCAGCATGACAGCTGTGCTTGTGAAGACTGGGGGTTACTCTGCGAGGCTAGCGCCGTGACGCGCAACAGGCTTGCATAAGTAAGACGGTTGGTTTTGGACGCGCTTCGTTACTGTTTGTTACTCTGAAGATACGCAGGCTACATAAATCAAGTTACCAGTAAAACGGATGCAGGGCCACGATGCCACAGTGCTGTCTACACACATCGAGACATCAGCTCTGTTACAACGTGTTTGTGAATCTGCAACATACACATTTATAAAGACATTTCAGAGGGCTGGATCACATCAATATCAGGGTCTAGTGCTGTATATTATAAAGACATTTCAGAGGGCTGGATCTCATCAATATCAGGGTCTAGTGCTGTATATTATAAAGACATTTCAGAGGGCTGGATCTCATCAATATCAGGGTCTAGTGCTGTATATTATAAAGACATTTCAGAGGGCTGGATCTCATCAATATCAGGGTCTAGTGCTGTATATTATAAAGACATTTCAGAGGGCTGGATCTCATCAATATCAGGGTCTAGTGCTGTATATTATAAAGACATTTCAGAGGGCTGGATCACATCAATATCAGGGTCTAGTGCTGTATATTATAAAGACATTTCAGAGGGCTGGATCTCATCAATATCAGGGTCTAGTGCTGTATATTATAAAGACATTTCAGAGGGCTGGATCTCATCAATATCAGGGTCTAGTGCTGTATATTATAAAGACATTTCAGAGGGCTGTGTCTCATCAATATCAGGGTCTAGTGCTGTATATTATAAAGACATTTCAGAAGGCTGGATCTCATCAATATCAGGGTCTAGTGCTGTATATTATAAAGACATTTCAGAGGGCTGGATCTCATCAATATCAGGGTCTAGTGCTGTATATTATAAAGACATTTCAGAGGGCTGGATCTCATCAATATCAGGGTCTAGTGCTGTATATTATAAAGACATTTCAGAGGGCTGGATCTCATCAATATCAGGGTCTAGTGCTGTATATTATAAAGACATTTCAGAGGGCTGGATCTCATCAATATCAGGGTCTAGTGCTGTATATTATAAAGACATTTCAGAGGGCTGGATCTCATCAATATCAGGGTCTAGTGCTGTATATTATAAAGACATTTCAGAGGGCTGGATCTCATCAATATCAGGGTCTAGTGCTGTATATTATAAAGACATTTCAGAGGGCTGGATCACATCAATATCAGGGTCTAGTGCTGTATATTATAAAGACATTTCAGAGGGCTGGATCTCATCAATATCAGGGTCTAGTGCTGTATATTATAAAGACATTTCAGAGGGCTGGATCTCATCAATATCAGGGTCTAGTGCTGTATATTATAAAGACATTTCAGAGGGCTGGATCTCATCAATATCAGGGTCTAGTGCTGTATATTATAAAGACATTTCAGAGGGCTGGATCTCATCAATATCAGGGTCTAGTGCTGTATATTATAAAGACATTTCAGAGGGCTGTGTCTCATCAATATCAGGGTCTAGTGCTGTATATTATAAAGACATTTCAGAGGGCTGGATCTCATCAATATCAGGGTCTAGTGCTGTATATTATAAAGACATTTCAGAGGGCTGGATCTCATCAATATCAGGGTCTAGTGCTGTATATTATAAAGACATTTCAGAGGGCTGGATCTCATCAATATCAGGGTCTAGTGCTGTATATTATAAAGACATTTCAGAGGGCTGGATCTCATCAATATCAGGGTCTAGTGCTGTATATTATAAAGACATTTCAGAGGGCTGGATCTCATCAATATCAGGGGCTAGTGCTGTATATTATAAAGACATTTCAGAGGGCTGTGTCTCATCAATATCAGGGTCTAGTGCTGTATATTATAAAGACATTTCAGAGGGCTGGATCTCATCAATATCAGGGTCTAGTGCTGTATATTATAAAGACATTTCAGAGGGCTGGATCTCATCAATATCAGGGTCTAGTGCTGTATATTATAAAGACATTTCAGAGGGCTGGATCTCATCAATATCAGGGTCTAGTGCTGTATATTATAAAGACATTTCAGAGGGCTGGATCTCATCAATATCAGGGTCTAGTGCTGTATATTATAAAGACATTTCAGAGGGCTGGATCTCATCAATATCAGGGTCTAGTGCTGTATATTATAAAGACATTTCAGAGGGCTGGATCTCATCAATATCAGGGTCTAGTGCTGTATATTATAAAGACATTTCAGAGGGCTGGATCTCATCAATATCAGGGTCTAGTGCTGTATATTATAAAGACATTTCAGAGGGCTGGATCTCATCAATATCAGGGTCTAGTGCTGTATATTATAAAGACATTTCAGAGGGCTGGATCTCATCAATATCAGGGTCTAGTGCTGTATATTATAAAGACATTTCAGAGGGCTGGATCTCATCAATATCAGGGTCTAGTGCTGTATATTATAAAGACATTTCAGAGGGCTGGATCTCATCAATATCAGGGTCTAGTGCTGTATATTATAAAGACATTTCAGAGGGCTGGATCTCATCAATATCAGGGTCTAGTGCTGTATATTATAAAGACATTTCAGAGGGCTGGATCTCATCAATATCAGGGTCTAGTGCTGTATATTATAAAGACATTTCAGAGGGCTGGATCTCATCAATATCAGGGTCTAGTGCTGTATATTATAAAGACATTTCAGAGGGCTGTGTCTCATCAATATCAGGGTCTAGTGCTGTATATTATAAAGACATTTCAGAGGGCTGGATCACATCAATATCAGGGTCTAGTGCTGTATATTATAAAGACATTTCAGAGGGCTGGATCTCATCAATATCAGGGTCTAGTGCTGTATATTATAAAGACATTTCAGAGGGCTGGATCTCATCAATATCAGGGTCTAGTGCTGTATATTATAAAGACATTTCAGAGGGCTGGATCTCATCAATATCAGGGTCTAGTGCTGTATATTATAAAGACATTTCAGAGGGCTGGATCTCATCAATATCAGGGTCTAGTGCTGTATATTATAAAGACATTTCAGAGGGCTGTGTCTCGTCAATATCAGGGTCTAGTGCTGTATATTATAAAGACATTTCAGAGGGCTGGATCACATCAATATCAGGGTCTAGCGCTGTATATTATAAAGACATTTCAGAGGGCTGGATCTCATCAATGTCAGGGTCTAGCGCTGTATATTATAAAGACATTTCAGAGGGCTGTGTCACATCAATATCAGGGTCTAGTGATGTATATTATAAAGACATTTCAGAGGGCTGGATCACATCAATATCAGGGTCTAGTGCTGTATATTATAAAGACATTTCAGAGGGCTGGATCTCATCAATATCAGGGTCTAGTGCTGTATATTATAAAGACATTTCAGAGGGCTGGATCACATCAATATCAGGTTCTGGTCTATACAGTAACACTATAGGATGCTGAACAATTGTTATAACTACTGTTTTGACTACCTTTAAGAGGCTGTGTTGTGTTATTACTATGAGCCAGTAGGGGTCACACTTGGCTGCTTGAAGTTTGCAAGTTCCAGTTGCAGATACAGAGATGCAGTGCAGCAGACTCAGTGCTGAGGATTCTTGCATGGTGTAGGTGGTGTCCACTACTCAGGGATGTCAAATTGAAAGCAACGCTGGAAGGTGGGACAGCCTGCAGTGGGTTTCCGCTGCTTCACAGTGGTAATGAACTCACTGCCGCTGAGTCGAGTGATGGGGCAGAACACAGGGATAGGGACTGTCCCGATCAAGGGTCTCAACCCCTGTGCCAGACAGGTTTGCAGGAGGAATTACTGGGCAGTGCAGACTCCACACTGCACTCCTGCTCTGGAGTGGAGTGCGGTGCATCACTGCTGCTGGGTTCAGGTGGTAAAAACATTGTTCAACATCGTTTGGGCTAACCCTTGTTTCTGTGGATAGCTCCCATCCACAGACCCCTCGGGTGAAGTTCCCCCAGCAGAGCTGGTTAATGATCACACTGTCTGGAGGTACAGAAAATCAGCATTGAAAGAGTTAACAGCTTGGGGCGCCTCAAAATATCTATTAATGCCTAATAATAATTATAATAAAAAAAAAGATATAAAAATAAAATGTCAGTTACCCCAAATAGACAAACAAAGGACACTATGTGCCAGGGAGTTGCTCTTCTCTCTCTCCCTCTCTCTCTCATTTGTCTTGTTGACACTGGAGCAGCCCCACGAGTTGCGGTCCGAACCCTGCACAGTTTCACCACAGTATCCTGGAGCAGTGTCTGGTGCGGTGCTGATAGCGCTGAGGCTCGCCTGTGCCCTTTCTCTCCGGAAGCCCGGGACTGGCAGCGGTTAGGCTCCCCACTCAGACCCCCCCAGCCCTGCTGCTGCTCAGGAAGGACGCTGCATTATTTGTCTTTACTTGTAGAGCGGTGGGGGGAGATGTCAGACCCAGCGGTAAGTGGGATCAGTCTTTCCCAATAAAGGCCCCAAAATAAATTAACTAACCTCCCCCTCACCCAGACCTTTAATGAGAATGGAGGGGGAGGCAGAAGGAGAAGTCAGGTGAAATGGGGGGTATGGTAGAGATGCTGATTGGGGATCAGGTAAGGTACCCTTGCACTGCAATCGATTACCAGTGCTGACTATTGGTTTGTTCACAACATTGAAGATTTTCCCACTTGTACCATTCTCTGTATCCCATTAGCTGCCCTAGTGCTAGCATCACCCCTCAGACAGTACAAAGCCTTTCATTGCCAGTGTTAAGGGTGAGCGGGCCACTTTGTATGCAGCTGGTTACAATACTGGGCTCATCAGTTAGGGAGCAATAATGAAGGTAGTGAGGATGAATCTCTGATAGCTCCGTACAGGGTGCAGGTTCACTGAAATGTCACTAGGGGGTGCTGCAGTCAAAGAGATTGTGGATATCCTTGTGAGAAAGACTTCATCTCACTGCACCGGGCCTGCTCAGCATTAACCTCACATGACTTGCAGATCCCATATGAAATGCATGGGCTCATGGTTCTTGTATGAGTTCAGCTTTAAAGCACAGCCCCTTGGCGGACCCAGGACAGAGACAGAGCACAGTGAAGAAGAAAGAAAGATAGAAAGTAAGAATAACAAATGGAAAGAAAAAAAGAAAGGAGAAGAATATTCTTAAAACACCCATTCATTAATTCTGAATAAATGGAAGTTTCTTTGTAAACAAGCATAGGAATAGATAAATACAATTTGTATATGTACTTTTAAGTACTCTTTCTGGCATATGGCAGATGTTTCTTAATTATTTTGCAGCATTATCTATCAATTTATCAGTCCTGAGTCAACGGAGTACACATTCTCAGTTCCAAAGGCGACCTGGAAGACAGAGAGAAAGTCGTGCAAAGAGTCTATTGGGCCGGAGTCTGAGGCTTCCCCTAACACATCAGGATTGTGGTCAAGGTTGAGAAGCTCATCAAAAAAGAATATTTGAGTAGTTGTCATTAAACAGTTGAATGAGTTGACAAAACGGCTCACTCTTTAATGCTTAGTGCAGCGGTTCCCAAACTGGTGTGCCAACCACTAGTGGTACACGAGCAGTCTGTAAGTGGCACGCCAGAGGTCTGCCAGTGACACGTCAGAGCAGTTTGTGTTTATTTGTACTCGGGAATCTGTAGGAATCTGAGGAGTCTGCATTCTTTCTTCCTTGTAGTTTTTAGCACCATCTAGTGGCTGTCGTGGAATACCTGTTGTGTAAAGACCGTTTCATAGTAGCGGTTTCTGCCTCCTGTTACAAGAAGGGCTGACTTTTGGTACTCTGAAGTGAAAACATTCTGAGACAGACCAAAGGCCCGTTGATGAGCTGGGTGATGAATCAGACCTTGATGAAGAAGCTGTTGATTTACCAGACCCTAGCATGCACGGCAGTGAAGAAAGACAAGGTGCTTCTGGCACTTCTGATAAGTGTCCTGCTTCAACAACCAGTGGTAAGCACAAGATCACAAGAAAATATGATCTGAGATGTTTAGCGTTTGGATTTAGCTGGTACAGTGAAGAAAGTGAACCAGTTCCTCATTGTGTTATTTGCTATGAACTCTTATCAAATCATTTTATGAAACCTTCCCCTCTTCAGCGTCACCTAAATACAAACAGCTCCATAAAAGACAAGCCTCTCTATTTAAAAAAGAGAACTAAGACAGTTAGAGAACAATAACCGCTTTCATTACAAAGTAAGTTTAAGGATTGCGTAAACTGGGAATGCGCATACAACAGGCGGGATTCTTGTGTTACCTGCAGCAGAAGACAGTGTGTCATCATTTCTTGGTGATAAGGCTGGAAAAAGGCTTGACGTTGTTCCTTTATCTGACAACACAGTATCAAGAAAAATTAGAGTCGAAGAGCTCATTGAAAGCATCAAGAAAAGTAAGTTATTTTTGTTACAATTAGACGAGTGCACAGATATAACAAAGTTTCACACACAGCCTCCTATTTGAAGTTTAAACATATGGTGGATGTAAGAAAAGAAGAACATGAGTAAGTTTACGAACAAGAGGAGGCCATGCAGCCCATCAGTGCTCGTCCGGTTCCTCATAGCTGGTTGATCTCAAAACTTTAGGATCCCAGTGATTCAGCATTAACAATATGGCTGGATAACCCTTGGTAACCCATTCAATCCCCTCTCCACAGTTCACAGTCATTGCACATGGTGCCAGCTGCTCTAATTTACAGCCGTGGTAGAGGGGTGGTGGGGTGGATGTGTGTTACTGACACACTTGATATTAAATAAGGCTTGGCATTCATGCAACATTTCTCAAATTATTCTTGAGTTTAAAAACACTCGCTTGTCTCCACTAACTAACCTGCCCTTGTCTTGTGTGTCTCCTCAAATACCATCCAGATTGGAAATAGTCATAAATCACGTCTCTCGACTATCTTATGATCGCGGCACAAAGCTGCCCTTTCCAGCGGCGCCCCTTTGAAGTGTTGCAGGACCCGGCAGCACCACAGACAGAATGAATAGAGGCGCTGGGCTGAGTCTGGAGACACGCCAGCACACAGAGCACAGGGGGCCCCCGACATCAGGAGTCTGTGCACTGGGAGAGAGGGAGAGGAGTACAGCTTAGTGTGTAGAGCTGAGGGACTGGGAAAGAGGTAGTGTAGTTTAGGGTTTAGTGTTGAGAGACTGTGAGGCAGTATGGTCTAGTGGTGCGAGCTGGGATGTAGAATGTGGCGGCTCTGATTTATAGATGTTTTTTTTTCTGCTGCAAAACAAATCCAATTTCGGAAGCAAAAAGAAGGATTGTTGAAGGACTTTTACTGAAGACATTTACGTGAAAAATAAAATGAAACTGGAATTCTGGAAAGAAAATGTAGACATCTCGATTTCACAGTGCCACTTATCTGGCAAGATAACATAAGGGCACCCCTTTGTCACGGCTCCCTGCAATAACCGCTTCAGCCACTAGGGGTCTCTATTGAACTACTTTTAAAACAACATTCCCTGTAAACCCCCCCCCCCCCCCCCCCCCCCCCACACACACACACACACACACACACACACACATGTTTCCATAAATGTTACTGTTAGATCTTTCATTTACTCACACATGCACACACACACACACAACCACATACACACACACAGTCATACACGTGCGCAGAAAGAGTTCGTTAAATGCCAATTCAATATATATATCAGGGTTGCGGTTGACCAATGCTCTGCAAAATTCTGTTTAAACCGGAATTCGGAAAAGGCCCTGTATCCTGATGTGGTGAAACACTGATGCAAGCCTGGGGCTAGTGATGGAGGAGAGAGAGGGAGGGGGGGGGGAGGGAGGGAGAGAGAAAGGGGGAGGACAGAGAAAACACTGTCAGGTCTGGAGAAATGGGGGGTGGGTAGAGATAAGGATTAAGGGGTAACAAAAATGGCTTTTAGGGTTCCCTTTTCAATCTTAAGAGACCCCAACCCTTGTGTATGCTGCCATTACCCTCTACAATGGCAAAGAAGACAGGAAGACTGTGGAAGTACAGTACAATGGCAGTCCAGTGGGTCTGTGTTTTACAAAGGGGTGCTGGTTGCACAAGGGCAGATCAAATAGGGCCAAGCTGCCTTTAAGGAGAATGGTACCACATTGCAAAAATTGTCATGCTGTTCTTCCAAATTCATATGTTTGCCATTTCTAGTAATGCTGTTGCCTCCCCTGTTAAAAGCATAGCAAAGTGTAATGAAGTCTACTTTTAGAAGGAGATGGTTGATTGCAGGGATCTTCTCTGTGCTTTACCTTGCTTTCATTGCTTACACTGTGCTTTTACCAGGGGGATACCAAAGCAGTACACTCTGAGAAGGGGCTGGTTCATTATCTTCTCTGTGCTTTATTACACTGTGCTGTGCTTTTACCAGGGGGATACTAAAGCAGTTCACTCTGAGAAGGGGCTGGTTCATTATCTTCTCTGTGCTTTATTACACTGTGCTGTGCTTTTACCAGGGGGATACTAAAGCAGTACACTTTGAGAAGGGGCTGGTTCATTATGTGCTTTCTGTGCTTTACTACACCGTGCTGTGCTTTTACCAGGGGGATACTAAAGCAGTACACTCTGAGAAGGGTCTGGTTCATTATCTTCTCTGTGCTTTATTACACTGTGCTGTGCTTTTACCAGGGGGATAGCAGTACAAGCTGGTACACTTTTGAGAAGGGGGCTGGTTCATTATCTTCTCTGTGCTTTACTACACTGTGCTGTGCTTTTACCAGGGGGATACCAAAGCAGTAAACTCTGAGAAGGGGCTGGTTCATTATCTTCTCTGTGCTTTACTACACTGTGCTGTGCTTTTACCAGGGGGATACCAAAGCAGTACACTCTGAGAAGGGGGCTGGTTCATTATCTTCTCTGTGCTTTATTACACTGTGCTGTGCTTTTACCAGGGGGATACTAAAGCAGTACACTCTGAGAAGGGGGCTGGTTCATTATCTTCTCTGTGCTTTACTACACTGTGCTGTGCTTTTACCAGGGGGATACTAAAGCAGTACACTCTGAGAAGGGGCTGGTTCATTATCTTCTCTGTGCTTTACTACACTGTGCTGTGCTTTTACCAGGGGGATACCAAAGCAGTACACTCTGAGAAGGGGGCTGGTTCATTATCTTCTCTGTGCTTTACTACACTGTGCTGTGCTTTTACCAGGGGGATACCAAAGCAGTACACTCTGAGAAGGGGCTGGTTCATTATCTTCTCTGTGCTTTATTACACTGTGCTGTGCTTTTACCAGGGGGATACCAAAGCAGTACACTCTGAGAAGGGGTCTGGTTCATTATCTTCTCTGTGCTTTATTACACTGTGCTGTGCTTTTACCAGGGGGATACTAAAGCAGTACACTCTGAGAAGGGGCTGGTTCATTATCTTCTCTGTGCTTTATTACACCTGTGCTGTGCTTTTACCAGGGGGATACCAAAGCAGTACACTCTGAGAAGGGGCTGGTTCATTATCTTCTCTGTGCTTTATTACACTGTGCTGTGCTTTTACCAGGGGGATACCAAAGCAGTACACTCTGAGAAGGGGCTGGTTCATTATCTTCTCTGTGCTTTACTACACTGTGCTGTGCTTTTACCAGGGGGATACTAAAGCAGTACACTCTGAGAAGGGGCTGGTTCATTATCTTCTCTGTGCTTTATTACACTGTGCTGTGCTTTTACCATGGGAGAAAGAAAAAGGTTAAAAAAACGGATTCTGAGAAAAAAATCTTTGGAATATGAGGTGGCTTTTTTCATTGCTTTTTATAGCAGTTGTGCAAACATTTTGCACCAGAACAAAAGGTTATTAGTGCAACAGATTTGTGTGGGTTTATATGGGCGTGTTCTATGGCTGTGACATCACAATGAAAAAAAAACAAAACACCAGGCCAATCATAACACAGAAACACAAAAAAACAAAACAAAACATTTGGGTCGCCCCCACCAGGTGCTGCACACATTATAACCAACAGAGAGCAGTATGTCCTAGCAAATAAAACAATCACTTTGTTTAGTCATTGTCCTCTGTAGCCAAGGCTTACAGCTGGGATGCTGTGTCTATACAATACTTGGGTGGTGTGCTATTGGAAATCATGCTGTCATGTGATGGTATTTTTTCTTTGGGTTTATGTTCCAGAGTTTTTAACAGGATCAGTGTTGTGCATTTCCAGCAAAGGCGATTATTATTCCTGGAGCGGAGGGGGGCGGGGGGTTGGCGGCAGACAGACAGCTCCAGAATTGAAGGGGTTAAGTCCGCAGCTCTCTCCTCTCTCGGCTGTCTCCCATACCGGAGCGAAGCGCTGTTCCTGTCTAATCCTGAGCTCAGTTGTCAACCCTCACCTTTAAAAAGAAAAAAAAACAATAAAAAAAGAAGACAGCGAGTGAGAGAGAGGGAAAGGAAGGATTCTAATCCTGATATCAAAGGATGAGTTTGTCTTTGATACGGCCCTCATCTGCGATCGTCGCTGATCCCTGACAGGAGCTCGTCAGCCCCCCCCACGCAATCTGTGAACTTTCACTGCACCGCTGTGTCACTCCTCTGCCCCTCCCTCTCTCTCTCTCTCTCGCTCGCTTGCTTGCTAAGAGGATTGTAATCACATTTCTTTCAGATTTAGGATTTCTTGATGGAGCCACTACTCCCTGTTGAAAGCCGCTGCATCTCTTTATAGATGGGAGAGTGTTAGAGGGCCAGTCTCTGTGAGGTTGGCTGTCTGGTTCCTAATTGCAGCACACGTTCAATATTTCAGTATTTCACCGCTCCAGGATTCACAGCATTTGGTTGATTCCCGCTAGGCAGTTGACTCAACCCTTCACTAACTCGCTGTTTATATTAATTCAGTAATTGGCAGGGGGGGTTATGGGCGAGGTATGGCTGGTCTTTCAAATCTAAAGAGTTGACAAACCCTAGACAGTACTTTTAAGTGCAACGGGGATGACAAGTACACAATAGCAGTGGTGGTAATACCCCTGCTGAGCACAAGAGGGCAGCGTTGCCCCACCAGCATGCAGAGCAGGAACCGCTCAGCGCCTTTCCACAATCTGAAGAGCAGGAAGTTGAAACGACCATTTTACTGAGTGCTTCGAAGTTCTGTTGCTCCGATAATGAATTAGTATCAGTTTTGTCTAAACCTGTCTCTGCTTGGCTTTGTACTGGTTTTGAGCTTGTCTGAAGAATCCTAAGTGCCTGGCACTGAACAGCCTTCCTCATCCCCTTCAAATCATGTGACAATGTCCAATCTACCCCTTATAAAAGTCAACCATAGTAAAAGTGTAATGTTTTTAAAAAAGCAAAGTGTAATAAAGCACAGTGAAAGCATGGTAAAGCATAGGCAAGCTTTGTAAAGACCAGCAAAGTATGGTACGACGGTAATAATAAAAATGTCAAACAAGGGTAAATGTACAGTTCAAGAATGGGAAAAGCATGGAGAAACTGCAAAGAAATACCGTGCAAAAATTCTGACTTTTAGAAAAGACCCTACAAAGGTCATATTGTCAATTGTTTCTGTCTTTGGGACTCTGTTGGAAATGAGTTGTTGCACATGTTGCACATTTTCTATCAAATCAGAACTCAAGACTGGGAAAACAGTCTGTTGAAGGGAAAGCAGTAACGAAACACAAGTACTCTCAGTCCCAGGTCCCTGTCTGATGTGAGGAGTGGGAATGTGTGTCTCTCTCACTCTGCACTGACAGTGCTGTCTCTCTTTGCACAGAGATTAGAACCTCCCCTCTCTCAGATAGTTGCAGGTGTGTCGGATGGGAAGGGGCAGCACAAGTGAGAGAATGGGGGGGTGGACAGTGGACAATGAAATAGCCTGTCTCCTCGCACCTGCATCCAGACAGGAGAAGGGGGGGGAGTGACAGACAGACAGACAGACATACAGACAGAATATAATTACCAGTGACAGACGCATGTCATGAACAGATACCTCCGCGCACACTTCAAACAAAGGGAAGCGCCGGCGTTGACATCATAGAGCTCTTTGAACTCAGGAGCACAGTGGGACTGCTGGGAGCCAGGGTCGGTCACTGCAGCCCCAGGAGCGGGTCGGACTGCAGAACACAACCCGGTACAGCTAACCTCCAGGAGCGGGTCGGACTGCAGAACACAACCCGGTACAGCTAACCTCCAGGAGCGGGTCGGACTGCAGAACACAACCCGGTACAGCTAACCTCCAGGAGCGGGTCGGACTGCAGAACACAACCCGGTACAGCTAACCTCCAGGAGCGGGTCGGACTGCAGAACACAACCCGGTACAGCTAACCTCCAGGAGCGGGTCGGACTGCAGAACACAACCCGGTACAGCTAACCTCCAGGAGCGGGTCGGACTGCAGAACACAACCCGGTACAGCTAACCTCCAGGAGCGGGTCGGACTGCAGAACACAACCCGGTACAGCTAACCTCCAGGAGCGGGTCGGACTGCAGAACACAACCCGGTACAGCTAACCTCCAGGAGCGGGTCGGACTGCAGAACACAACCCGGTACAGCTAACCTCCAGGAGCGGGTCGGACTGCAGAACACAACCCGGTACAGCTAACCTCCAGGAGCGGGTCGGACTGCAGAACACAACCCGGTACAGCTAACCTCCAGGAGCGGGTCGGACTGCAGAACACAACCCGGTACAGCTAACCTCCAGGAGCGGGCCAAGGCATGGGCCTGGATTTCAGAGGCCCAGTGTAATGTTTAGTACTATGCACTTGGCTTTTATTATTGTGTAATTAATCATAGCTGATTGTACTTTGCCTGTTTATACGGGAATTTAATGGAGTGTATTACGCATACAAGAGTTCACAATTAATTTAATGGAGTGTATTACGCATACAAGAGATCACAATTATTGTCTCTTGAAAATTGCTGACTGCGTGACTACTGGCTCATTGATGACTTGGAAAAGAAAATCAATCAAAAAAAAAAATTCTTAATCAGTAAAGTCAAGATCGCAAAAATATATGTAATCTCATTGAAATTCTGAGGCTCTCTTGTGATCTCGACATATCAAAATTGAAACGACCAGACAGTGGATATCAGTCATGCACATTTGTTGTAAAATCAGAAGATATTTTCACGTCATTCCTGAGAATGCTTCTGACAACCAAGACCGCACGGCCATGCAAACGAGTCTGTTACTGTTTAAAGCAGGAGCAGGCATGGGCCAAGCTCGTCAGCTTAACATGTACCCTTAATACAGAGTGTAAATAAATAGGATTTCAGACTTGAACTGGAAACAGTCGGACCTGTCGACGTGTCCGCTGGAGGCCTAGTGACAAAAACAGAGATCTTCAAAATGAGATCCCTGGCGGGGAGTGCTGGATTACACACACTGCACTGCGGCAGCGGAGTTAACCCTTCGAACCCTGGACCCTGCGAGTGCCTCTCCGGAGACTAATACTGTCCATCAAGAAGTGTGTATGTGTCCAAGCTAAAACGCTTTACTTCAATTGGAAACTGAAGTAGCCATGATAACAGCTTCATAAACGCCTTTGAATAACTGTGCATTAACCACTTTGAAAACAGAAATAGCATGCATGCAAGAACATCATAACAGGTGTTACTCTCATAGGTAAAACTGCCCAAAAAGTGCTTGACTTCCAGTGTCTGTTTGTGTGATCCCTGCCCATCGGCCGTGCAGCCCTGCACTCGTTTATAAACCTGGGCTGCAGGCAGGTGCAGAGTGCCAGTAGGCAGTGCAGGTAGACGTGCTGCAGCACCTCTTGATGGTGCTTGGAGGCTGTATCAGAGCAGGGTCACTTCCCATTGCCCTATCACAGCATCCTCTCCCTTTGAGCCTCGGCCGTTTCCACCTCCTATATGGGACGATAGGAAGCCTCTCATTGTTCCTCCAGTGGATATTAGCACCATGGAGGAAGCGCTCTATCTGATAAAGCTGCAGTAGAAAGCCGAGCCGCTTCCAAATGAGCGATCCCAGAGACACTGTGCCTTCCTCTCCCTGGAACTGCCAGCCGCCGAGAGGGAGGGGGACCAGGGCAGGGCTTTCTCCAGCGAGATCCCCTTGCAATACGGCTGTGCTAGAGCAGGCTGGGCTGCTGGGTTAGAAGTGTATCATTTAGGATAATAACCCAACCCTAACCTCAACCCCAACCCTAGCTCTATCCCTAGCCAAAATCTTTACCCTAACCGTGATTCTAACCTTAACACAAACCTAAAAGCCCAGCCCTATATGATGAAAAAATGCTTTTAAACTGAATTGCCTTCCAAGCGCAGGTCAGTTAAACCGCACATGTACTGGAACAGGGACGGCCAATTATTCAAGGGTTAACCATGAAGAAGATGGGCGTCTCAGATTTTCCGTGCGCTCCTCTCCTCTCACGCCCTCGCGCTGTGGGTGTGTGTGTGCGGGCCGTCACACTGAGATCCCCCCCAGCCATGGAATTACTGTCTAAATCTGTCTCCTGCAGGAAGAGGGATGTGGGGAGCTGTGCAAACTCGAAGTGAAACAGTTCTTTCCATGACCTCTCCCTCTCGCTGGCCGCATGTCTCATCTGACGGACCTTCACTGTAGTTTCCATAAACAGTGAGTGCGAAACGTACTAAACATGGAGACAGGGAGAAAACCCCTCACTTGTAAATAGGGTTTATTTTTGTGATTTATTTAGAGCTTATTTTGTACCGGTGCCCCAGGAAATTGGTAGACCGTGAAAGAAGTAGATAGAAAAGAAAGAAAGAAAGAAGTAGATATTGCTTATACTGCGCATGTGCAGATTTCTGAAGTTAAAGGGAAGGTTTGTTGGAAAGTCAATGAAGCTACAGGATCAAAGTGCCACATTAGTTATTTTTCAGATACAATACCCAAGTTTTTTTGTTGTCTTTTGTTTAAAAATGTGACGTTTGTCATGTTATCCAGATGTAAAGTCAATGAATGCATAATCCATTTTTATTTTGTTTTTTGTTTCATTTTTTAACAGATGGCTGTGTTTAAATATTTAATGAAATGTGTTTTTAGCAAATAAATATATATATATATATATATATATAATATATATAATATATATATATATATATAGTTCTAATGTGTATTTGTGTGTGGTTGAAATCACTTCTTGACAAACGCTTGCTTCAGAAATGTCATTCCTACCATACCTCACTGCTTCAGCATTAAGTTTGCAATGCGTTTTTCTATGGTAAATGTTTATAAGAGCTGCATTAACTTCTTGTGATTGGGGTTCATTAAATAATAAATCAGAAGGATTGCACTGCAGATGATTGTATTTCTTTTGCATGCATGTTTTAAATCCACGATAACAATAAGTTAATTTGATTGTCATACAATATGTAAAATACAAATAGAGAAAAATGAATGCAGTTTATACTATATCATATATATTATAATATGATATATATATATATATATTATATATATCTATTAAGAACTTTTGAAGAATGATAGCATAGATAATAACAAAAGTACAGCCTATTGTAGTGGTATTAATTATTGAAACGATGTGATTTATGTCAACATTAGCAAAATCATTTTTCATGTAAAATGTAGGTTTTAATAAAGATTCTAATAACATGTCTGAAGCTTAAAACAGTTTGCTGTATTTTACAGTTTTATGGTAACGAATTTAAAACAAAAACGAAGATCCTGGCCTAAAGCTGTTGAGCCCTGTAGAGAGTGGGGCTGAGGCAGGAGCTCCAGTCGCATGCTGTCAAAAGCAGGCAAAAGGAGTTTGTTTAAAATCATTTGTTAAATGAAAGTCCTCAGTAGCATTGCAACAGATCTCTTGCACCTAACCCTCACAAATTGTAGGATATTCTAAATATTCAATACACTGTCCAGCTGTTTGAACTTTTCCTGGGAGTTCCTTGATCAGGAATTCAAAAGAAATCAGAAGTCAAGAGATCAAAGCCTGTCCTCCAGTCTCTTAATTGACTTCTATATGTTTTTGTTTAAATGTTGCATGAATGTCTCCCAGTGGTCTCAACCCTTATAAAAGTGTATGAGGGTAAATAGTCATCCCCCACCCCCACACACTTTTCTCATGGTCATGCTATGTATTTACTATAGTTTAATCTGGTTTCCCGTGCTTTTTAATACACTTTACCATGCCTCTCTGTGCTTTACAATGCTTACCTATGGTTCGCCGTGTGTTCACGTTGCATTGTTACACTTTGGAATGTGTTTACTATGGTAATCTTTTTTAAGGAGTGTCCATGAGGAGCTTGGTGTAAATCAGACTTCTAACCCTTCCTGCCCCCTGCCTGGTGCAGAGTGACCCTCTCCCCTGTCCGCTCACAAACTGTTAATTTCCATACAGATGCTAAGGGAAGCCCAGCTGTGTTGATCACCACGAAAAAAAAATAACAAATAATAAAATCCTTCTGTTGCCAGCAGCACCACATTGGCAAGAAACATTTCCTGTCGCACCTGCTTCCTGTCCACCACATTTATTTGCTCCCATGGCACCATCTGGGCCGTGCCCCCTTCTTTTGTCCTGGTAAAACTTTAGCAAAACAATTTGTCTGTGAGCGTAGACTCTGACACACTGTGTGGGAGGGAAGGGGGGGGGGGGGGACCAGATATTTGTATCATGTTTAAACCCTATTAGACAGTCCCTAGTAGCTGGCTGATCTCAAAACTTTGTGAAGTCGGGTCTTAAAGGATCCCAATGATTCAGCATCAACAAAATGACTGGGTCATCCATTCCATACCCCAGCCACTCTCTGTGTGAAGAAGTGTCTCCTTCAACAACATGACTGGGTAACCCATTTCATACCCCAGCCACTCTCTGTGTGAAGAAGAGTCTCCTTCAACAACATGACTGGGTAACCCATTTCATACCCCAGCCACTCTCTGTGTGAAGAAGAGTCTCCTTCAACAACATGACTGGGTAACCCATTTCATACCCCAGCCACTCTCTGTGTGAAGAAGTGTCTCCTTCAACAACATGACTGGGTCATCCATTCCATACCCCAACCACTCTCTGTGTGAAGAAGTGTCTCCTTCAGCAACATGACTGGGTAACCCATTTCATACCCCAGCCACTCTCTGTGTGAAGAAGAGTCTCCTTCAACAACATGACCGGGTCATCCATTCCATACCCCAGCCACTCTCTGTGTGAAGAAGTGTCTCCTATCGCCATGCTTAAACCATGAGATGTTAATACTGTCAACACTGATTTCCCTCTGCTTAACCTTTGCCAGACCAAGCTTGGTATATGTGGCAGAACAGCCAAACCGTGCTAAGCCATGCACATTCTTATTGCCATTGAGCAGGGAGATTCAGTATTGTTATACCAGCAGTGACTTAGGAAACAATCTTGCTGGGATCCGGGGTCCCCTGGAGCTATCTGAGCAGATCATAATCCGGGAAGAACTGACCAGGCCTGACCCTGCTGGCGCTGCTTTCATTAGATATAGTCAGAAGGTGTTTCGGGATAAAGGTTTATGATCAGGGTACACTCTGTTCAGAATAAAGTGTTCCCTTTAAACCTTTGAAATCTCTGGAATCAATCCCAGTGAGTCACTGAATGTCACCGAATTACAAAATTGAAAGAAAATACGCCTGAATCCTGGAACAACTGGGTTGGGCTGTCCCGAGAGAGAGAGAGAGAGAGAGAGAGAGAGAGAGAGAGAGAGAGAGAGAGAGAGAGAGGAGTGGTTACGGAGCAGTGACATCAGAGGCAGGGGAGGTGTGGTACAGCCAGCGGGACACTCGTCTCAGAAATACTCCTGTTTCAGACAGTGAGCTATAGCTTCAGGTTGATGTGTTTCCAGCAGGTTTCCGACCGTGGACACTAACAGACGAACAGATGCAGCAGTTAGTCAAAAGGGGCACATTTTACTTTAAGCCCCATGCACCATCTGTCAAAATATTAAGTTAAACTTGAATACCGGCACCAGGTTTACACAGTACATTTTCTGTACTGAATGGATAATGGTAATAGTGTTGTGTAAAGAGGTCAGTAAATGATCTGAATGAAGGAGTTCCGTTTTTACTGAGGAACATGCCACAGCAATGCCATTATCACTCATTTTACTTCCCTCTAGTTTTTCAGACTAGGGTTTGAGTGTCCATGGTGACAGGTGTCATTAATTAGAGTCTCTCCATTGAGCTTTATTTGCCGTTGAGTAATAACAGAACGTTTGAACTCCATAGAAAACAATGGGAGATTAGTGTCCTGTTCTATAATGTGGGATATCCCTTTTATAAGCTTTCCACTGTAATTTTGCAGTTTCCATATGCTTTTCTTAACGGTGTATTACCATAGTTTCCCATGGCTTGCAGTGTTTTTTTAATATGCTTTACCATACCTCTCTTGCAGTGCTTACCTATGATTTACTGCGCTTTCAATATGCTTTATCACCCGTCGCTATGCATTTAAGATGAGAAGCAACTGTGCGTTACAATCCTCTTTCACTATGCTTTCCAGCTTTGCTTTTACATTCAGAATTTTCACAGTAAATCTTGTTCATTCCCGTCCAGCAAGACGTAATCAGCTTGACATTAGTGCTAGTATTCCCCCTCGTCACCCCCCAGTTCCAACCTGAGGAAGGAGGTCAGAGGTGACGGCACAGCGGCGGTTACAGTAAAGAGCACACAGAAACATTCCCATCCTGCGAGCCCCGAGGTAGCCAGGTAGAGAGGGGGGAGCCACAGCAATAGGAAGAGGGTCACAAGAGGGGTTACACAGTAACACAGCGCTCCTGCCATCATTTTCAAGGGGCGCATCTTTCTTCTCCCTACTAACGAAATACAAAGCATGACCTCCCCCGACACCATCACAGTTTGCTGTCATTACAGAGTCAGTAGCAGGTTTCTGAAATTATAGCGTCACCGTCCCAGTGTGTCACTACAGCTGTTTAAACAATGTGCCTGACATTTTGATTTTCATTGTTAACTTCCTGACAACTTTTTACACTTCAAGTCTGCTTCGAAGCTCTTTTCAAAATGTCAGCTCAAAGCTTTGTTTTGACACAGGTCCCTTTTTAATGTTGATGAGAATCAGCTCGAAAGTGAAAAGTACCATGTGGGCATTCTAACGCAGGCTCTGAATATGCCATACAATGTAGTATTATGTAGAATATCGTGTAGTTTATTAGAACTATGAAGTTGACTGAAAAGTAGCAAAGACATTTAAAAAATAGAGAAAAAAGCAGATCAGGTTTGCCCTGTCTGTACGACGACACAGGTTCAGCATGTTTAAACACAGCATCAGTGCATTTTGACTTGCTTCTACCAAAGATAGTCCTGGTTATCTTTTCAAACCCATGTTACCTTTCCACTGTGCAGTGCAATGGAGGGGACAGAGTTCTGGCTTCCAGATTATTGCAGTAGCAGAGCCCAGGAGTGTTTCCGGACAGCCTTGTGAATGCAGTCAAGGTCGAAAAGTCAGCAGGGGACCTCTGAGGGCCAGGGGGGCCCCCTTGGAGAACGGCTGCAGGAAGAAGGCTGGGAGCTACCCACACAGCACCAGAGTCCTGGCGTATCTCAGAGCCACTTCCTGTCAGGCACAAACACGCTTCCTGCCTCCCTTCCTGTTCTCCTGGTGCAGGGAGAAAGCGGACAGGCTGGCTGGGAACACCTGCAGGACAGCTCAGCTGTGTGTGCTTTAAAATAATAATAAGAATAATCATCCTTATAAGAACTATAATAATGATGACAATGAAAATAATGATGGTAATAATAATAATAAAACTGCTGCTAATAACATGAAGTTTTGAAGCATGTATGGAAAGGTAGGAAACATTTTACATTAAAGTCTGTATGGTTTTTTTCAATTGCTTTTTAATATTTACCTTATAATTTTTCTTTAAATCTGCTTTCACCTGGTTTTGAAACATCTCTACAAACATACAGACAAAATGTTTCCCAGCATGTAGGATTCTCCAGACATGCTCAAAGCCAAGCAAAGGCGGAAAAAAAGGTAAGAACTCAATATTGGATCTTTTTTTGTTGCATTTTTATTTTCTGTTCTGGGGTCATCTACTGTGAGGCAATGCACCCCAAAGAAGCTTTGATTCAGAAATCATGTGACCAGTTTGAAATGACAGCGTTTGCCTGCTTTACTTTTATTATACACGTGTATATATTTCTTAATTTTGCTTAAAAATGTCTCTTATTAAAATCGCACTTTGCGATGACTCCACCATGAAAGACGAGCTTTATCAAAACCCTGATTGTTGTTGTTGTCAATCAGAAAGCACAGTAACCCAAACATTCCTCGCAGGTAGTGCAGAGAGTGAGCTGGGAAGCACACAGGGCCACTGTGTCTCACATACAAGCCTCTAATGGAAACAGACAGGTTAGGGGTTACAAAGAGGACAAGAAGTGTGCCAGAGAGTTCATGTACTGCCCTCTCCCTCTCCCTCCTTCAGAATAGGAATGTCTGATAGGTATTTAAATAAATCTGTAAAATATATACAGAGAGAAGTCATGCTTTTTTCTTTTTTTTTACCAACCTCTCAGGACCACCACTTTGAAAATGAGCTGATTGCTTTCAGCCTTTAAAAAAAACAAAAAAAAAACAGCATGAAAGCACCGTTCACATAAATGGGTTTACATAAAGTTAACATAAATTACTTGAGGAATTACAATGTGTCAGACATAAGCATCGCTCCAGTGCTATGCACTGAGGAGCCTGCTGGACTCAATATCCCGGGGATATTTTCAGAAAGCTGGGTGATTGACAGCTTGTCAGGGCGGGCGAGAAGCTGTCCGCAGAGACAACCCCAGGATGTGTGGGGCAGTACACAGCGTGCAATTAACACATGTGCTTCGTTACATTAATAAGAGCTCCCCCCGAGCTTGAACTCTTCACTTGGGCTTTTTTTTTTTTTTTGGTTCAAGCGAGCTGCCCTGCTGTTTTTCCTTTTAATTCAGGATCCCAATCATAGCAAACAAAACCTGCATTAACTGCTGCAGAGTGCTTTTCCAACAACAGAATTTCATCCCTCGTCACTTGACCTGTCACTTTACTCTGTGTTTCATTATGACTCCGTCCTTGTTGCTGCTTATATATATATATATAGAGAGAGAGAGAGAGCTGAGAATGCAGTGTTTACACTAGTGCTCATTATTAAGGTGCAGGGTAATGACAACTCTGAATGGCTGAGAAAGTCACTACCACATTGCAGAATTGCCCTTCCCCAGCAGGATGATTGAAATGATCTATACAACAGATACAAAGAGTGGCTGCTCTTGGAGAATTTAGCACCGTCTGATTTCTGTGACCTCTCTGAGTTCTCTGAAGAGCCAGCTCATAGTTTTTACACAGGATTAGCAGGAGGCTGATGGAAGGGCAGCAATTGCTGGTTTATTTAAATTGTGTTTATGATGTCATCACGCAGTTCTGTTCTCATGACAGGCAGCACAAGCCTCAGATAACAGTCTATATATATATATATATTTTCTGTCCAGGTTCCGGACCCCGGCTGGCTGCCCTCCCTAAACTCTGAAGTGACTGGCGTTTGGATTGCTGGTCTCAGAGGCTGGGGGGTCTGGTTCTTCCCTTCCCACTGGAGGGCTCAGCCCTGTTAGAGGAAACCTCAACTTGTGTCAAAGAGCCGTTACACCACGGCTACAAAAAGACTGACCCGGGAACGAGATGAGGGCAAATCTAAAGACCATGAGTCTGCTCCTGGGCAGCTTTTTCTAACAATTTGAATGTTGTAGATGGCATTTGTAATCAATCTACATTTTCTGAACAGTCTTCATTTGAGCTACTGAGTGAAACGACAGAAAGGTAGCCAGAAAAGAAGCTGCCTGACTGGTTTGATTCAATGCAGTGTTTTAGTTTCCAGTTGTATTACCTGTGCAGGCTTCTGCTAATGGTCAGAGTCAGTGAACAGTGCCGTTCCAGCCCGCTGTGCTGTGTGAGCTCAGGCCAGCAGGATGTGAGTGGAGCTGCTGTTCACAAACACCGCAGCACAACACAATACAGGTCAGGGATGCCTTTCAGTAATACAGGAAGTCCTGAAGGAAACCTTTATGGGAATTCTGGAAAATAATATAGATTTTTATTTAGCAACATTTGTGAAAGTCATGTTACAAGAGGTCGAAGCGAAGCTGCTTCTCAGAGAGCACACACACACACAAGCACACTCCCAACACCATTTTATAATGAATTCTGTTATTACATGGTAACGACCCAGCTGTATGTTTAGCGCCTGTGTTATCGCAGTGTAGTTGGGAGGTGCTCAAACCCTGTAAACATCACAATGTTGCACTTGTGTGTTAATCTGCCCCCTCTTCTGATGAAGCACAGAAAAAAAAACTGCCTCATGTACTTGAGAAAGCCTTTTATTCACACAGATTATCAGACGAGCACAGGAGCATGGCACTGATGAAACACAGAATTCAGCCTGAACTGTCTTTAGTGGTCATCTGAAGCAGGTGGTCCGAATTTTATTTCTTGATCTGAGTAAACTAGAGGCAGAGAGGCTTGTTGAATATGCAGCAGGGCATGTTCAGTACCTTTGGGTGGTCAGGTTGCACTGCTAAAATAGAAAAATAAAAAGACGACTAAACGAAAAGAATGCTGTGATGTTGTTTGACAGACGAGGATTAGAGTTCTCTAAACAGGCGGTGTAGTCAGAGACCCAAAGCCTTTTAGATTAATTGTCCTTCTCAGCACCATGGAACATCGTGACTGCAGGGACACACGCAAACACTCGAACACACAAACACTCAAACATACACGCAAAAACATTAAAATACTAACACAAACACTTAACACACACTCAAACACACAGAGACCCGCAGAAACATTCAGACACTAACACACACACACACACACATACTGACACTCATGGTAACACACATAGTTGTGTAGAATTCTTTCTTTAAGAGTTTGTATACAGTAGCCTCCATGACAGGGAGCTATCTCTATGTGAAGGTCTTCCCTGTAAAAGGCACTGCCACGTGGTGTGCAGGGTGAGTTGTGCAGTCAGTCTTTCCACAGGTGAAGCTACAGTTCAGGGACCCAGCCCGCTAGTTCATCTCCTTAGCGTCTACTCTGCCTGCTATATCTCATTACAAAGCTGGGTTTCTCAGCCCTGCTACGAGCCCTGGCGTATACTTGTGAAAAGTGCTTGTTCTGGTGTAAGGAAGAGAGAATGCAAGGGTCCCCACACAGTCCCAGGGTCACTTGTAATTTCTTAAATGACCGATAACATAATTAAATCACCATGTAACAAATATAAAACTATCTGTAACAAATATTGCAACCTCACCATGCAGCAAATATAAAACTAACAAATACTGCAACCTTACCATGCAGCAAATATAAAACTAACAAATACTGCAACCTTACCATGCAGCAAACATAAAACTAACAAACACTGCAACCTCACCATGCAGCAAATATAAACCTAACAAATACTGCAACCTCACCATGCAGCAAATATAAAACTAACAAATACTGCAACCTCACCATGCAGCAAATATAAAACTAACAAATACTGCAACCTTACCATGCAGCAAATATAAAACTAACAAATACTGCAACCTCACCATGCAGCAAATATAAAACTAACAAACACTGCAACCTTACCATGCAGCAAATATAAAACTAACAAATACTACAACCTCACCATGCAGCAAATATAAAACTAACAAACACTACAACCTCACCATGCAGCAAATATAAAACTAACAAATACTGCAACCTCACCATGCAGCAAATATAAAACTAACAAATACTGCAACCTCACCATGCAGCAAATATAAAACTAACAAATACTGCAACCTTACCATGCAGCAAATATAAAACTAACAAATACTGCAACCTTACCATGCAGCAAATATAAAACTAACAAATACTGCAACCTCACCATGCAGCAAATATAAAACTAACAAATACTGCAACCTTACCATGCAGCAAATATAAAACTAACAAATACTGCAACCTTACCATGCAGCAAATATAAAACTAACAAATACTGCAACCTCACCATGCAGCAAATATAAAACTAACAAATACTGCAACCTCACCATGCAGCAAATATAAAACTAACAAATACTGCAACCTCACCATGCAGCAAATATAAAACTAACAAATACTGCAACCTCACCATGCAGCAAATATAAAACTAACAAATACTGCAACCTTACCATGCAGCAAATATAAAACTAACAAATACTACAACCTTACCATGCAGCAAATATAAAACTAACAAATACTACAACCTTACCATGCAGCAAATATAAAACTAACAAATACTGCAACCTCACCATGCAGCAAATATAAAACTAACAAATACTGCAACCTCACCATGCAGCAAATATAAAACTAACAAATACTGCAACCTTACCATGCAGCAAATATAAAACTAACAAATACTGCAACCTCACCATGCAGCAAATATAAAACTAACAAATACTGCAACCTCACCATGCAGCAAATATAAAACTAACAAATACTGCAACCTTACCATGCAGCAAATATAAAACTAACAAATACTACAACCTTACCATGCAGCAAATATAAAACTAACAAATACTACAACCTTACCATGCAGCAAATATAAAACTAACAAATACTGCAACCTCACCATGCAGCAAATATAAAACTAACAAACACTGCAACCTCACCATGCAGCAAATATAAAACTAACAAATACTACAACCTCACCATGCAGCAAATATAAAACTAACAAACACTGCAACCTCACCATGCAGCAAATATAAAACTAACAAACACTGCAACCTCACCATGCAGCAAATATAAAACTAACAAATACTGCAACCTCACCATGCAGCAAATATAAAACTAACAAATACTGCAACCTTACCATGCAGCAAATATAAAACTAACAAACACTGCAACCTTACCATGCAGCAAATATAAAACTAACAAATACTACAACCTTACCATGCAGCAAATATAAAACTAACAAATACTGCAACCTTACCATGCAGCAAATATAAAACTAACAAACACTGCAACCTTACCATGCAGCAAATATAAAACTAACAAATACTGCAACCTTACCATGCAGCAAATATAAAACTAACAAACACTGCAACCTCACCATGCAGCAAATATAAAACTAACAAACACTACAACCTCACCATGCAGCAAATATAAACCTAACAAATACTGCAACCTTACCATGCAGCAAATATAAAACTAACAAATACTACAACCTCACCATGCAGCAAATATAAAACTAACAAACACTGCAACCTTACCATGCAGCAAATATAAAACTAACAAACACTACAATACCATGCAGCAAATATAAAACTAACAAACACTGCAACCTCACCATGCAGCAAATATAAAACTAACAAACACTGCAACCTCACCATGCAGCAAATATAAAACTAACAAACACTGCAACCTCACCATGCAGCAAATATAAAACTAACAAATACTGCAACCTTACCATGCAGCAAATATAAAACTAACAAATACTACAACCTCACCATGCAGCAAATATAAAACTAACAAATACTACAACCTCACCATGCAGCAAATATAAAACTAACAAATACTGCAACCTCACCATGCAGCAAATATAAAACTAACAAATACTGCAACCTCACCATGCAGCAAATATAAAACTAACAAATACTGCAACCTTACCATGCAGCAAATATAAAACTAACAAATACTGCAACCTCACCATGCAGCAAATATAAAACTAACAAATACTGCAACCTCACCATGCAGCAAATATAAAACTAACAAATACTGCAACCTTACCATGCAGCAAATATAAAACTAACAAATACTACAACCTCACCATGTAGCAAATAACAATGTTTCTGTCCCATATGTTACAGAGCCTCCACATGTTATGTGTTGCTAATGAATTCCTATTGAATTCAAAGGATCTAGACACCTCCACCAGACAGGTATGACACATTTAACACCTATTCGTGTTGAACAACATCAGTTATTCGGAAACAACAAAAGATACAGGATCTAGGTTTGCAATTAGCAAAGCACAGAGCGTAGAGCGTGGAACAATTAGCAGGAGCAGGGAATTAGCTGCCGATTATCTGATGGGTGTGATTGAGGTCAGGAGGGAGTCTGCCTGCATGGACAGTGAGTCGAAAGGAGGACAGGGCAGTCCATGGTTTATCTATGAAAATGTATTCTCACCCTCATGAAGTGTAGGATATATATATATATAAACTCACAACTCGCTATTTCAATAATGAGCTACAATGTTTCTGCTTCCTCCTCCTTCAGACAGCATGGTAGAGCCAGGTAGACTGGTGTAGGTGTTTCAGTTTGAAAGCTGCACAGTGACTTACAGATGAATGTTCTAAGAACACTGAGGCCCAGATAGTTCTGAAGTGGAGTTCCAATCCTAAAAGGATGCATTGTCTTCCAGGTTCGGTTGAGAAAAATAACAGGGAGGTGTTCTTTTTAAAAACAAAACAGTCTCCCATGCACTGAAATCGGGACACTTGGCTGCAGTCGTGTTTTCATCACTTTGGGGGTCAAACAATAACCTGCTGTTCGCCTGTTGTTCGCTAGGTGTCACTGTTCTCCTTCAAATAGCGCCCTTCGCCTGAGCTTTTTACAAGCCCTCATGCTCCAGCAAGACATTCATCCTTAATGGGCTATAATCATGTAAACACGCATAATACATTTCTCCATGCCAACACGAAAATAATTACACCCCCGTGTTTAGGTTTGGAATGTCTTCATTACATTCGTCAAGGTTGGGGAAGTGTGCTTTACACCCCTACCGCTTATAGCACTGGTTCTGTGAAAAGGTCGTGTTTTGAAAGAGCAGAAGGTATACAAGGATGTTAAATATTCCAGGTTCTATGACTTTGTGTCTGACCTTTTGCAGTAAACGAACTAATCCCAGAATAGAATAGTCCTTCATAGAGATACGGGAAATGGCTGCTCTTTATCGCGGTTGCCTGGGCGACCATCAGAGCGGCCGGCTTGCGGAGATGCCGGGCGGTTATTACAGTCGAGTTGTCTATATTGGAAAAATACAGCTTTTTGTCATCCCGTGTCACTCACAGCTCTTGATACACCGTATTCGAGACTTTTTAATAAACGGAACCATTTTTTCTCTCTCCTTTTCTGCCAGAGCTGTGAATGCAAATACTTTGAGCAAGATTAGATTTTTTTTTATTCTTTCTTTCTTTGCATTAAAATGGCTGTAAATGTTACATAAAACATGTGCTGGATGCTATACTGCTGTACATTGTGTTAGACTGCTGGTGAAAGTGAATGCAATATGCATCTATTATATATATATATATATATATATATATATATATATATATATATATATATATATATATATATATATATATATATATATATATATATATATATATATATATATATATATATATATATATATATATATATATATATATATATATATATACATACATATATATATATATATATATATATATATATATATATATATATATATATATATATATATATATATATACATACATATATATATATATATATATATATATATATATATATATATATATATATATGCTAAAATAATGAAAACATATATGCTCGTATGATCATTTTTTACAGCATAAGGTTTTTAATTTAAACAAATTCAGCAAACATAACATGCAGATTTTAATTACGCATTTGCAAATACTGTATAACCCCAGAACAGCAGTATCCTATCTGCGTTGTTATATTGGTTAATAGCGTGCTTGTTTTCTGTGCGACAACGCGACTGCAATTCACAATCTGATTTAAAACGTCGTTAGATTTGTTCTCACGATCTTGTGATTTTTTTTTTTTCTTTTCTGTTTTGTGATTAGCGCTGTTGTTATTTTAACATTAGTTTTTGTTCAGGCTGTTAGGTATGTGTATAGACATTCACACCTTGCTAGAAGAAAGAGAAGAAAGCACGACCAGGCGGGTTTGCAGTGAAGCAGTTAAAGGAAGGGCGTGTGTGCATCTGTATGCAGAGATAATAAACACGTAAACGCTCAGGCAGCCCGCATAATTAAACTGTTGAGAAGGCCGGCGACAGGGACGCAATAGATGTGGAGTATTTCACTGGGATTGGGTATTGTACCGATATTACAGCATTAGGCTTAAACATGTTTAAAATGTTTGTTTATTATTATTATTATTATTATTATTATTATTATTATTATTATTATTATTATTATTATTATTGTTGTTGTTGTTGTATTAAAACTTTAAGTTATTTGTTTAGATTGACATGTGTCACGGTGTGTTTGTGGGAGGGAGGTTAGATAATGCATTGCAATAATACAAGGATTTTATTTTTTACATCAGTTTGAGTTTGTCACCGTGTGGGTTTGAGATTGTAATAACACAATCCACGATCGCTTTCAGAAGCAGCTCCCTAAAGGTAATGTTATTTAAACGTTTGTAGTAGTATCTTCCAGTAACTCGTCTTGTCATCAGCACCAGTGACTGATGAGCGCCTCAAAGTAGTAAACCCGACCGCTGAGCAAGAAGAGCTCATCATCCCTTTAACAGGCAAAAGAAACCTCTAGCAACATCCACTCAACAGGGCTCTCATCATCCCTTTAACAGGCAAAAGAAACCTCTAGCAACATCCACTCAACAGGGCTCTCATCATCCCTTTAACAGGCAAAAGAAACCTCTAGCAACATCCACTCAACAGGGCTCTCATCATCCCTTTAACAGGCAAAAGAAACCTCTAGCAACATCCACTCAACAGGGCTCTCATCATCCCTTTAACAGGCAAAAGAAACCTCTAGCAACATCCACTCAACAGGGCTCTCAGCATCCCTTTAACAGGCAAAAGAAACCTCTAGCAACATCCACTCAACAGGGCTCTCATCATCCCTTTAACAGGCAAAAGAAACCTCTAGCAACGGGTGTCCGAGAGTCGTAGGGATTTTTGTCCCGTTTTCTTTCCACTCAACAGGGCTCTCAGCATCCCTTTAACAGGCAAAAGAAACCTCTAGCAACATCCACTCAACAGGGCTCTCATCATCCCTTTAACAGGCAAAAGAAACCTCTAGCAACATCCACTCAACAGGGCTCTCAGCATCCCTTTAACAGGCAAAAGAAACCTCTAGCAACATCCACTCAACAGGGCTCTCAGCATCCCTTTAACAGGCAAAAGAAACCTCTAGCAACATCCACTCAACAGGGCTCTCAGCATCCCTTTAACAGGCAAAAGAAACCTCTAGCAACATCCACTCAACAGGGCTCTCAGCATCCCTTTAACAGGCAAAAGAAACCTCTAGCAACATCCACTCAACAGGGCTCTCATCATCCCTTTAACAGGCAAAAGAAACCTCTAGCAACATCCACTCAACAGGGCTCTCATCATCCCTTTAACAGGCAAAAGAAACCTCTAGCAACATCCACTCAACAG